>NW_027514450.1:545000-845000 GCF_048772815.1 Callospermophilus lateralis | reverse complement strand
GCTGGAATTTAATATGCTCAAAAGTTCACAACATTGGAGGTGGTAGAGTAGTTTACTAAAGTAAGGGACAGGGTAAACACTCCACAAATATGGAGCTCTGCTGGCCTAAAGACTTCTTCAGAAACTGCCACTGAGGTTGGGCACTTGAAATATATGTTGTTGTCAGGAGCTTTAGATTCCTTTGTAATGAGAGCATCAAAGCTGGGTCTGCATCTATGTGACCTGGAGGACATGGTTTCTTATGTTCCAATGAACATGAGTCAGCAGTGCTGAATTCAATCTTTGTAGGTAAACTGTGGTCACTGGGGGCTAAGTGTCTCCCCGTGTGGACTGTGAAGCCATTTGGTCATCCTCCACATTTTGTGGTGTTTCTTGCTGCTGCACTGGTAGTTTGGTATTTGCTTCACAAAATACAAGGAGTCCACCTGGGACAAAGTGTTGGAGGGAGTTTCTCACGTGTGGTGGATCAGGGTCTGCAGGAGAATGCACCCACCAAGGTTCTATCCCAAATAGCTTGCCTCTTGACCATAGCAACGTGATTCTGAACATTGCCCTAAAACCTCTACAAATAAAAATACGCCTTTACATATAAGGGTCTGCTCGCTGCACCATGTCAGTCACAAGCAATTTGGAAGCCAATGGAAGATCCACATGGCTCCACCACAGATGATTTATCACACACCTGCCGACTGCAGCTCTATGCCCACTACTCAGCAGGCTCCAAATTACTGGCATCTCTGCTCTACACCATTTTCTGGAAACCCAGTCCATCAGGCACTGTCTGGTATACTCATAGTCAGCAACAGGATATCCAGAGGTTCTCCAGTGCCACCTGGTCATGGAAATTTAAAAAAATTTCACGGTATTTATCTAGCCATTTTTCAAGGATGAAGTTGAAGGCACTGTGGGTTTCACTTCATTCAGGAACCATTAAATGGTGAGGATGCTCATTTCAATGAAAGCTCTGGAGAACTCTCATAAGCATGGCTTCCTAAAGAGTGGCCAATGATCACATGATGCTAGGCACATTGAGGTCTACAATGTGAGGTCCATGTGTGTTTTGACTCTCAACTATGGCTGCCAAGTCTTTCAGAATAAAATTATGTGATACCATGGCTGAGATTCCAAGTGCTCTGTGCAAAGCCAACCTGGGCCTAGATCTCAGTTTCCAAGGGCAAATCTCATGCGTGGCCTCCTAAAATCCCAACTCAATTCATGGCAATACTTCTCTGAGGTCAGTACCTCAACTCAGTATCTAAGGGGAATCAAACCAGAGTTCAAGCCCAGGTGGACCCAGTCGTCACTTCCAACCACCACCCAAATGACCACAATTAAAACCAAAACACTCCCACATGACCCACATTTTCTTCCATATAGACACTCATCATAACTTCTGGCTGGAGGTTTCCATAAGGGGCTCCGCCCAAGCCAGTGTCAAAAATAAGCTTCCTTGACCCTTAATTTGACTAAACTGAGGGTGGCTGTACACACTTCCTGTGAACAAGATGTGATCAAATAGGTCTGCCATTAATACTGCTCCGCTTCTCCAATTTGAGGACTACTGACTGTGGGTTTTAGATTCTTTATGTGAACTGGAGTCATGATAAAACCCAAGCACCTATGGGATAGAATCTGCAGGGCTTTGAGGAACTCATTTGAGACAAAGGATCCCTATTCTCACTTGATGGAAGTCACGAACCTTACAGAGGAAGACGAGAGACTTCATCCACAATGACTGCTCTTTTTGCCACTTTGGTTTTGGATGTACACATGGAATCTTTCTTTAGATCCATCAGGTGATGAGAAACTAAGCAACAGCCTCACACAGGGCCAATGGTCTGAATGAGACACATCTTTTTCAAAGCAATTAAGCAAAGAGCCACAGGTGATGCCCATTCATTTCCATTTGAAAACTCTTTTCTTCAGGCTTCACAAAGGGGTGGCCTAAGGCAAAGACCTTCCTGACATTTAGGGCAACAGAACAATAGGTAACCAAAAGGCCCAAAGCAGGGTTTCTCCACTGAGTCTTTAATGGTCATAGTGATTTCTGAGTTTTCTGTGATGCTCACCATTCCCTTCAGCTATCCAGTACATGGCCATGTCACAGAGCTTGGAGGTGGTATATATCTTGCACAAAAAACCATGAGCCTATTCTAGAGAGTGGCCAGAATTCAGGAAGAAAAGTGGAACTTAGGAAGATAGCAGGTGTAGCCAATTGATAAGGCAAGCCGCAGTCCATTCATAAATTGTGCAGGATGAATTCTGGGAAGCTTTCTACTAAACAGGACATATCCATTGATCCAATATCTTTTCTAATGTCTACAACCATAGATAACAGTGGGATACACAGACATAGAAACACTCGCCTTGCCAAACGACTTACTAGAAACAGTTCACTCCAAACCAAACAAACCGACTTCCCTGCCTATTTTCAGAACATGAGACAAAACCACAAAACCACAACCAAACCTACAAAGGCACCTCCTTCTGCCAAGTATGTCTTTGACTATCTTGAGTGTCCTCTGACTTATGGGCCATACTATGTTCCCCTGAAATGGCCACTCCTGTCTCAGATTTGGACTCCATGGCCAACTCTATTTAATTGTCAGGAGCCAGCTGTGAGCCACTACCTGTTTTCTCAGGAAAGGCCCCTCTTCAGAGATTTCCTGCCATTTGGCCATCCTCACATGAGTAGGTACCAAGAAAGACTGACTCTGTCCTTGGTAAATCCAAACAAATGAGACCACTCGGACTGGAACTGGCCCTGGCTTTTGCCTGAATTCCTGGATCCCAAGATCAGAGAGTTCCATCACCAAGGAAGTGAGGTGAGGTCACTTCTTTCAGAAATTGAAAAATCTGTGGAAAGCAACCCTGGGCCTAGATCTCAGTTCCAAGGGTGACTCTTATGCGTGGCCTCCTAAAATCCCAACAAAATTCAATGCAATACTTCTCTAAGGTCAGTTCCACAACTCAGTCTCTAAGGGGAATCACACCAGAGTTCAAGCCCAGGTGGACCCAGTCATTTCTTCCAACCGCCACACAAATGACCAAAATTAAAACGAAAAGACTCCCACATGGCCCTCATCTTCTTACATATTGTCATTCATCATAATGTCTGGCTGAAGATTTTCATGAGGGGCGAAGCCCAAGAAAGTGTCCAAAATAAGCTCACTTGCCCCTCATTTGCCTAAAGTCAGGGTGGCCTGGACACCCTTCCTGTGAACCAGGAGTGATCAAATAAGCCTGTCATTAATAATGCTCTGTTTCTCCAATTTGAGGCTTACTAATTTTCAGGTATAGATTCTTTGTGATTTGGAGTCATGAGAAACCCCAAGCACCTCTGCAGGGCTTTGAGGAACTCTTTTGACCCAAAGAATCCATTTTCTCACTTGACAGAGGTCAGAAACCTAACAGAGGAAGGCAAGAGACTTCATCCACAATGACTGATCTTTTTGCCATTATGGTTTTTGATGCACACATGGGATCATTCTTTAGATCCATCAGGTGCTGAGAATGTAAGACACAGCCACACACAGGCCAAGAGGCTAATTCAGCCACATCCCTTTCCAAAGCAATTAAGCAAAGAGCCACAGGTGATGCCCATTCATTTCCATTTGAAAACTCTTTCTTCAGGCTTCACAAAGGGGTGGCCTGAGACCAAGTCTTTCCTGACATTCAGTGCAACAGAACAATAGGTAAGCAAAAGGCCCAAAGCGGGGTTTTTCCACTGAGACATTTCTGTTCACACTGATATCTGAGTTTTCTGAAAGGCTGGCCATTCTCTTCCGCTATCCAGTACATGGCCATGTCACAGAGCTTGTAGTGGTGCATATCTTGGACACAAAACCATGAGCCTATTCTGGAGAGTGGCCAGAATTCAGGAAGAAAACAGGAACTTAGGAAGATACAATGTGTTGCCTCTCGATAAGACAAGCTGCAGTCCATTCATAAATTGGGCAGGATGAATTATGGGAAGATTTATAGTAGACTGGACGCATCCATTAATGCTTTCTCTTTTCTAATGTCTACAAGAATGGACACAGTGGGATACACAGACATAGAAACACTCGCCTGGTCAAACGACTTACTAAAAACAATCCACTCCAAACCAAACAAACCAACTTTCCTACCTATTCTCAGAACATGGCCTGACCTCTCTCAGATCTGGTTTCCTTGGCCAACTCTGTGAAGTTGTCAAGAAAAAGGGGTGAGCCACTACCTGCTTCTTCTGGAAAGGTCCCTCTTCAGAGCTCTCCTGGTATTTGGCCATCCTCACATCGGTAGGTACCAAGAAAGACTGACTCTGTCCTTGGTAAATCCAAACAAGTGAGTCCACTGGGACTGGGGCTGCCTCGGGGTGCCTGGATTCTTGGATACAAAGTTCAGAGAGTTCCATCAACAAGGAAATGAGGTATATCACTTTCTTTGGAACTGAATGAGGTCACTGCCTTGGCAACCACTTTGTCCTAACAGTTGCTTCCAAGTGTCCCATGAGATGGAGGCTGCCCCTACTTCCTGTGACACTTTCACAAGGTAGAATGGTATGTCAACCATAGGCACCCAGCAGCAGCTCTCCACACAGGCCTGGTTTGGTCCATCTTCTCTACAATAAAAAGAGAGAGGCTGATTCAGACACATCCCTTCATCCTGACCAGGTTGTTTGCCATGGAAGATGACTTTTGCTCTCTCAGGTCCTTCATAGCTGCCTACATCTTCTCCAGGTATCATTTCTGAATGGACCTTTGAGGTTCTCAGCAGGTGGAATGTCCCCTACTTTCCTGTATTGTAAGAACGACTCTATCCCTGCTCTTCTGTAAAATGAGATTGAGGAAACAGTGTATGTTTAGGCTTAATAACAGGTTCGATTTGGGTTAGCAATCATTCTGTGTGATAAATAATGGTATTGGGAACCTGCGATATTTACAAGAATATCGAGGTGAAATATAAGTATGAAAACAAAAATCTAGGTATGATTTGAAGCCCAGAAGGGCATTGGGCCCTTAATTGGGATACTTAGTTTTGAATTATATTCTGCAAAGATGTCTCAGACAATTTGATATACAATGGCATAGGACCTTGTACCTTGGATGTTTGAATGTAGAAGAGAACATCCAATCCAAAGGGATAGTCAGTAGAATTAGGAAGATAGTCGGTAGGTTTAGGAAGAAGAGTGAGTGTAGGATTGGGACTAAAAATTCTTTAGCTATAGGGTTTCGGATAGAGAGTGAATGTAAATGTCAGCACATATGAAGAGTCAGTCACTATGATGAAATTGGGAAAATATGTAGAAAAGCAGATATCAATAGAGACATTACGAAATCAGGCAAAGTATTAAGTGAGTGATAGGAGTAGACATTTTCACCAGGGTTGAGTTTGAATATATAATCTTAGGAAGAAACAAATATGTAGTAACCAATAGGATTGACATTTGAGAGCATTAGGCAACCTGGACAAGGATGTTTTTAGTAATCCATGATCGCTTTCCATTTAGTCTTTGGTACAATCATAAGTGTGACCTTTACATTTTTTGTCCAGAATATTACTGTGATAAAATCTATATGTAGATCAGGTGACATGAGTATTTCTACCACCATTTCTGGGAGCAATATACTGAAGACGTAAAATTTGTATTGGCGGTAAAAAGAGGTGTACCATGTGTCCATGAATATAGAGATTAAGCATGAATACACCATACTGTGAATAAATAATATAACTGGTTCCAACTTTAAATAATGGATTGAATTGATATCTGAAAATATACAATAAATCTTATATTGATATATAGTCATTCATTCCAACTAGTTATACATGTAATGGTAATATTAGTGTTTTGATTTATCATGAAGAGTGTGTGAAGTTTGCTTCAAAAGTGATTATGGAAATCGAAAATAATGTGTTCGGAAAGAATTCTCATGCAAAGACCAGTCAAGAAATATGGAGGAATACATGTGTTTTGAAGCAGGAAGTGATTAAAAGTGAAACAAATGCCTATAAATTTGCTAAATTGTTTATGAAATATATATCCTATGATGTGCATAAACTGATAAAATTGTAATGTACCAGTTTTGAATAAAAATTAACGTAAAAATACACATCATGTCCCATTGGAATCTACTTGCATTGATGTTAAACTTGGTCAGTTACTGTAGAAATATTAGGATTCGCGTGACTCATTCACCGAAGTTAGTTTTCTTTTTTTTTTAATTTTTTATGGTTGTTCTAAACATTATTTATTTCTTGATATATCATATTTCACACTTTGATTCAAGTGGGTTATGAACTCCCATTTTTACCCCGTATACAGATTGCAGAATCACATCAGTTACACATCAATTGATTGACACATTGCCATACTAGTGTCTCTTGTATTCTGCTGCTTTCCTATCCTCTACTATCCCTCCTCCCCTCCGCTCTCTTCCCCTCTCCTCTCTCTACCCCCTCTACTGTAATAAATTTCTCCCTTTTGTATTATTTTTCCCTTTCCCCTAACATCCTCTTTTATGTAATTTTGTATAACCCTGAGGGTCTACTTCCATTTCCATGCAATTTCCCTTCTCTATCCCTTTCTCTCCCACCTCTCATTTCTATTTAATATTAATCTTCTTCTCATGCTCTTCATCCCTACTCTGTTCGTAGTTACTCTCCTTTTATCAAAGAAGGCATTTGGCATTTGTTTTTTAGGGATTGGCTAGCTTCACTTTGCATAATCTGCTCTAATGCCATCTATTTTCCTGCAAATTCTATGGTTTTGTCATTTTTTAAAGCAGAGTAATACTCCATTGTGTATAAGTGCCACATTTTTTTATCCATTCTTCTATTGAACAGCATCTAGGTTGGTTCCACAGTCTTTCTATTGTGAATTGTGCTGCTATGAACATCAATGTAGCAGTGTCCCTGTAGCATGCTCTTTTAGGGTCTTTAGGGAATAGACCAAGAAGAGGAATAGCTGGGTCAAATGGTAGTTCCATTCACAGCTTTCCAAGAAATCTCCATAATGCTTTCCAAATTGGCTCTACCAATTAGCAGCGCCTCCAATAATGTACAAGTGTACCTGTTTCTCCACATCCTCACCAGCACTTGTTGTTGTTTGACTTCATAATGGCTGCCAATCTTACTGGAATGAGATGGTATCTTAGGGTGGTTTTGATTTGCATTTCTCTGACTGCTGGGGATGGTGAGCATTTTTTTATGTACTTGTTTTTTGATTGTATGTACTTCTCTGAGAAGTGTCTGTTCTGGTTCTTGGCCCATTTGTTTATTGGGTTATTTGTTATCTTATTGTCTATTTTTTTTGAGTTCTTTGTATACTCTGAATATTAGGGCTCTATCTGAAGTGTGAGGAGTAAAGATTTGTTCCCAGGATTTAGGCTCCCTATTTACCTCTCTTATTGTTCCTTTTGCTGATAAAAAGCTTTTTAGTTTGATATATTTGTTGATTCTAGTTATTAACTCTTGTGCTATGGGTGTCCTATTCAGGAATTTGGAGCCCGACCCCACAGTATGTAAATTGTAGCCAACTTTTTCTTCTATCAGACGCCATGTCTCTGATTTGATATCAAGCTCCTTGATCCATTTTGAGTTAACTTTTGTGCATGGCGAGAGAAAGGGATTCAGTTTCATTTTGTTACATATGGATTCCAAGTTTTCCCAGCACCATTTTTTGCAGATGCTATTTTCCTTCATTGCATGCTTTTAGCCCCTCCATCAAATATAAGATAGTTGTAGTTTCCTGGCTTGGTTTCTGTTTCCTCTATTCTGAACCATTGGTCCACCCGCCTGTTTTGGTACCAGTACCATGGTATTTTTGTTACTATTTTTCTGTAGTATAGTTTGAAGTCTGGTATCGCTATGCCGCCTGATTCACACTTCCTGCTTAGTGTTGTTTTTGTTATTCTGTGTCTTTTATTTTTCCATATGAATTTCATGATTGCTTTCTCTATTTCTAGAAAAAATTCCGTTTGGATTTTGATTGGCATTGCATTAAACCTATTGAGAACTTTTGGTAATATCACCATTTTGATGATATTAGTTCTGCCTATCCATGAACAGGATATATTTTTACATCTTCTAAGATCTTCTTCTATTTCTCTCTTTAGGGTTCTGTAGTTTTCATTGTATAAGACTTTCACATCTTTTGTTAGGTTGATTCCTAATTATTATTATTTTTTTTTAGGATATTGTGTATGGAGTGGTTGTCCTCATTTCTATTTCAGAGGATTTGTCGCTGATATGCAGGAATGCCTTTGATTTATGCACGTTGATTTTATATCCTGCCACTTTGCTGAATTCATTTATTAGCTCTATTAGTTTGTTTGTAGACCCTTTTGGGACTGCTAGACATAGAATCATGTGATCTGATAATTTAAGTTCTTCTTTTCCAATTTTTACGCCTTTTATTTCTTTCGTCTGTCTAAATGCTCTGGCTAGTGTTTCGAGAACAATGTTGAACAGAAGTGGTGAGAGAGGGCATCCCTGTCTTGTTCCAGATTTTAGAGAGAATACCTTCAATTTTTCTCCATTCAGAATGATGCTAGCCTGAGGCTTAGCATAGATTGCTTTTACAATATTGAGGTATGTTCCTCTTATCACTAGTTTTTCTAGAGTGTTGAACATAACAGAATGCTGTACTTTATTGAATGCTTTTTTTTGCATCTACCGAGATGATCATATGGTTCTTATTTTTAAGTCTATTGATGTGGTGAATAACATTTATTGATTTCCGTATATTGAACCAGCCTTGCATCACACGGATGAATCCTACTTGATCAGGATTCACAATTTTTTTGATATGTTTTTGTATCCAATTCGCCAGAATTTTATTGAGGATTTTTTCATGTAGGTTCATTAGAGATATCGGTCTGTAGTTTTCTTTCTTTGAAGTGTCTTTGTCTGGTGTAAGAATCAGGGTGATCTTGGCCTCGTAGAATGAATTTGGAAGATCTCCCTCTTTTTCAATTTCCTGAAACACCTTGAAAAATATTGGTATTTGTTCCTCTTTAAAGGTTTTGTTAAACTCTGCTGTATACCCATACGGTCCTGGGCTTTTCTAAGTTGGTAGTGGATTGATGGTTTCTTCTATTTCCTCAATTGATATTGGTCTGTTTATGTTGTCTATATCCTCCTGACTCAATATGGGCAGATCATATGACTTAAGAAATTTATCGATGCCTTCACTGTCTTCTATTTGTTTGGAGTATAAGGATTCAAAATAATTTCTGATTATCTTCTGTATTTCAGAAATATCTGTTGTGATATTTTCTTTTTTAATCCCTTATGCTAGTAATTTGAGTTCTCTCTTCTTCTCTTTCATAGCATGGCTAAGGGTCAGTCAATTTTATTTATTTTTTCAAAGAACCAACTTCTACTTTTGTCAAGTTTTTTCAATTGTTTCTTTTGTTTCAATTTCATTAATTTCAGCTTTGATTTTAATTATTTCTTGCCTTCTACTTCTTTTGCTGTTTCTTTTGTCTTCTTTTTCTAGGATTTTGAGATGAAGTATGAGATCATTTATTTGTTGGTTGTTTCTTTTTTTAAGGAATGAACTCCAAGCAATGAATTTTCCTGTTAGAACTGCTTTCAATGTTCCCATAGATTCCGATATGTTGTGTCTGTGTTTTCATTTATCTCTAAGAATTTTTAAATTTCCTCCTTGATGTCTTCTATAACCCATTGATCACTCAGTAACCTATTGTTCATTCTCCAAGTGATGCATGATTTTTCCTTCCTTCTTTTATCATTGATTTTTAGTTTCATTCCATTATGATCAGATAATATTCATGGTATTATCTGTACTTCTTTATATTGTCTAAGAGTTGCCCTGTGACATAATATATGATCATTTTTTAGAAGGATACATGTGCTGCTGAGAAAAAAGGTAACTGTTTGATGTTGGGTGTTATATTCTACATATCTCAAATAAGTCTAGGTTATTAATTGTGTTATTGAGTTCTATAGTTTCCTTAATCCTTATTCCTTGTTTGGAAGATCTGTACAGTGGTGAGAGAGGTGTTTTCAAGTCTCCCATGATTACTGTATTGTGGTGTATTAGACTCTTGAACTTGAGAAGAGTTTGTTTGATGAACATAGCTGCACCATTGTTTGGGGCATATATATTAATGATTGCTGTCTCTTGTTGGTTTATGGTTCCCTTGAGCAGTATGTAGTGTCTCTCTTTATCCCTTTTGATTAACTTTGGCTCAAAATCTATTTTATTTGATATGAGTATGGACTCTCCTGCTTGTTTCCGAAGTCCATATGAGTGATATGATTTTTCCCAAACTTTCACCGTCAGTCTATGTATGCATTTTCCTATCAAATGCATCTCCTGTAGGCAGCATATTGTTGGGTCTTGTTTTTTGTTCAATTCTACTAGCCAGTGTGTCTTCATTGGTGAGTTTAAGCCATTAACATTTAGGGTTATTATTGAGATATGGGTTGTTCTTCCAGCCATATTTGTTTATTTATGTTACTAAACATGGTTTGTTTTCCTCTTTGATTATTTTCCCCCCTTTAATGTCCTACCTCCCACTGTTGGTTTTCATTGTTATTTTCCATTTCCTCTTCCTGCAATGTTTTGCCGAGGATGTTTTGAAGAGATGGTTTTCTAGCTGCAAATTCTTTTCACTTTTGTTTATCGAGGAAGGTTTTAATTTCATCTTCCATACTGAAGCTTAATTTCGCTAGATACACAATTCTTTTTTGGAACCCATTTTCTTTCAGTGTTTGAAATATGTTATTCCAGGATCTTCTAACTTTCAGAGTCTGTGTTGAAAGATCAGCTGTTATCCTGATTGGTTTACCCTTAAACGTAATCTCCTTCCTTTCTCTTGTAGCTTTTAAAATTCTCTCCTTTTTCTGTTTGTTGGGCATCTTCATTATAATGTGTCTAGTTGTGGCTCTCTTATGATTTTGCACATTCGGCGTTCTGTAGGCTTCTAGGACTTGGGATTCTGTTTTATTTATCAAGTCTGGGAAGTTTTCTCGTATTATTTCATTGAATAGGTTGCTCATTCCTTTGGTTTGGACCTCTATACCTTCCTGTATCCCAATGACTGTTAAGTTTTGCCTCTTTATGTTATCCCATATTTCTTGGATATTCTGCTCGTGGTTTCTTAACAGTCTTGCTGAGTGGTCTATGTTCTTTTCAAGTTGAAATACTTTGTCTTCATTGTCTGATGTTCTATGTTCTAAGTGTTCTACTCTCCTGGTAGTATTCTCAATTGAGTTTTTAAGTTGGATTATTCCTTCCTGCAATTCTAGGATTTCTGTTTGTTTGTTTTTACAACCTCTATCTCCCTATATAGTTGATCTTTTGCTTATTGGATTTGTTTATGTAATTCATTGTCGAAGTGATCTTTAATTGTCTGATTTTGTTGTCTAATGTCTTCCTTGAGACTCCAGATCATCTATAGCATGAGTATCCTGAATTCTTTATCTGACATTCCATCTGATGCAGCTATTACCTCTTCTAAAGTTGTGTTGACCTGCATTGCTTGTGGTCCTTTCTTTCCTTGTCTTTTCATACTGCTCGCATTTCTCTCTGCTTGTTGAAACTGTTTTGTTTTGGGCAGTGGCTCTGCTCTGCCCCTATTCCTATTGGGGTGACCTAACAACTTCGCTGGTGGGCCGCTGGGCTTGTACTGGGCGGGGGAGAAGGCTCTGCTTTGCCACTACTCCAATAGGGGTGGCGTGTCTACCACACCAGCGGGTCGTTGGGCCTGTTCTGGGCATAGGCAGTGGCTCTGCTCTGCCCCTACTCCAATTGGGGTGACGTGACTACCACGCCTGCTGGTTGATTGGCCTGTTCCGGGCACGGGCGGCAGCTCTGCTCTGTCACTACTCCAATTGGGATGACATGACTACCACGCCTGCAGGTCGCTGGGCCTGTGCCGGGCATGGGCGGCGGCTCTGCTCTGCCCCTCTGGCTTGAAGACAAAGTGAGAGAGACTCGGGTGTTTGTGACTCACTTTTTTTTACCAGGAGACCAACTGTTTCTGTCCCCACTGGTATCGATGAAGTTATCTCCTCCACCACTTTGTGATGACATCAGATCTCTAACATGTTGGTATCCCATGCGAATGGCAGCATTTCGTTCCCTTTGCCGGATGACCAAAGCAATGGGTGAGTCCTGACCAGCCCTCACAAGCCCCGTCTCAATCCTGTTGCCACTGCCTATGAAGGCTCGGTAGGTATTTACCTCCACAGTATTCAGCAAGACCTAGACCGAGAAGTAGTTTCCGCGGGTTCTTTAGCCCTGGGCCTGATCATTTCCAGGAGCCAGAATTCGGCCGCTCTGGGCTTGGTGTATGTTCTGATAGGAACAGGCCTGAGTAATTTGTCTCCGAGACACAGGCGAATGGCAGCCTGAGATTACCTGTTCTATAGCTGAATGAGCTGCTATGAGTTGAAAACAGGAATGGTGATGTCAGCTCTCCAAGATGGTGGCCCCTGGCTTCCTCTGTGGTCTGACTGGTGTGGAAAACCAAATTGGACTGCGTCCTTCCCCGGTCTCAAACCCAGAATTCAGCAATGAGCACAGTGATTGTACAGCTGGCAGGAGCCCACAGAATCTGCACCACTGAATATTTGTGTTGCTATCTCATTGTTTGCCAGCATGCGCCACAGACTCTAGCCGCAGGGCGATTTGCTGAATAAGCAGCATGACGCTCCATGCGGACAAATCACTCACGTTTGAGCCCCGTAGCTAATCCTCATGAGATGGAAATACTTCCACTAGGTTTTGGAGCACCCAAATTTTGCTGGAAATTCGTCATTCTCTTGCACAGTGATGCTGTATATGGGGTTGATGCACTCCTTTCGCTGCCATCATATGATCCCCTGAAGTTAGTTTTCAGTACTGGAAACGAATATGTATTTCAGGTGGATGAATATTTCTGAGAATAAACTTGTGAAAAGTTGATTATAAATCCACATACATAAATATGAATGAATTTAGGGAGTGTAAAATAAGACAAATACATTTCATATTTTGAAAAATCTGGAGAGTGAATACATATATATATATAGAGAGATAGATAGATAGATAGATAGATACACACACACACAGAGAGATATTAAAAAGTAGCATTATGTATGCCAATTGAAATTCACCATGAAATATATATCATCCACAGATCCAAAAATACTCATTTTCCTCAACATCAATTTATGTTGTTCAACCAGAAAGCTGACGCATATGTTGAATTTTCAGTTCCAACAGCGTTTAGTAGGAGTAATATTTTCTTACAGTTTGTATCTGCCAAGTCAGCCACCTCACAAAATGTATGTGTGATACCAGGTAGAATTCAATATGTGCATAAAAAAATACATGTGCTGAATAGACTACAGAGAAAGGGAGACAGTTATTCACATATTTGTTAACTTTTAAAACACATAAAGAACTGTTTCAATTAAAATTTGCTAGATTTATAGCACCTACCATTTATCATAGGAAAGGCAAGTCCAACTATACACCATGCCTCCTGTGAACCTCTTGTATTTCTATTTTGTTTGGGTTATTTTTCTCCATCATATTAAGATTAGAAGTAAAAGTCTAGAAGGGAATTTGTTAGTGTCAGGGATTCAGTATTTCGAATGGAAAATTGGAAAATGTATGCAATGTGTATGCAAATATGTGCTACACAAAAATCTTCCCACTCTCATTCAGAACAATGCCTTGGCATTACCTTCCCCCCATGTAAGACACAATTAGAGGACAAGAGTTAGAAAATCTGTGAATACATACCTTTTATAGAAAATGCTCAGGAGTTCACAAATTTGGAGGTGGTAGAGGAGTTTCCAAAAGTAAGGGACAGGGTAAACACTCCACAAACATGAAGCTCTGCTGGCCTAATATCTGGAGAAACTACCTCTGAGGGTGAGCACTTGAAATATATTTTGTTGTCAGGAGCATTAGCTTCCTTTGTAGTGAGACCATCAAAGCTGGGTCTGCATCTATGTGACATGGATGACATGGTTTCTTATTTTCCGATGAACATGAGGCAGCAGTGCTGAATTTTCTCTTTGTAGGTAAACTGTGGCCACTGAGGGCAAGTGTCTCCTCATCTGGACTGTGAAGCCATTTGGTCATCCTCCACTCTTTGTGGTGTTTTTTGCTGTTGCACTAGGAGTGTGGTATTTGCTTCATGAAATAAAAAGAGTTCAACTGGGACACAGTGCTGTAGGGAGTTCTTTCAGTTGTGGTGGGTTGGGTTCTGTTGGAGAATGCACCAACCAGGCTTCTATCCCACATAGCTTGCCCCATTGACCATAGCAACCTGATTCTGAACATTGCCCTGAAACCTCTCCATATAACAAGATTCTTTTACATATAAGGGTCTACTGGCTGCAAAATGTCAGTCACAAGTTATTTGGACACCAATGGCAGATAAACATGGCCACACCAGAGATATTTTATCACACACCTGCCCACCACGGCTCTAGGAACACTACTCAGCAGGTTCCAACTTACTTGCATCTCTGTTATACACCATTTTCATGAAACCCAGTCAATAAAGGCAATGTCTTGTATTCTCATGATCAGCTAGAGGACATCTAAAGGTTCTCCTGTGACACCTAGTCTTGGGAATTTCAAAAATTTCATGGTATTCATCTAGCCATTATTCAAGGAAGAAGTTGTAGGCACTGTGGGTTTCAATTCATTCATTAACCATTAAATGTTGAGTAAGCTCATTTCAATGAAAGCTCTGGAGAACTCTCAGAGGCAAGGCTTCCCAAAGGGTGGCCAAAATGTCACATGAAGCCAGGCCCATTGAGGTCTACAATGTGAGGTCCATGTGTGTTTTCACTCTCAACTATGGGTGCCAAGTCTTTCAGAACAAAGTCATGTGATATCCTGGCTGAGATTCCCTTTGCTCTGTGGAAAGCCAACTTGGGCGTAGATCTCACTTTCCAAGGGCGACTCTCATGCATGGCCTTCTAAAAGCCCAACACAATCCATGGCAATACTTCTCTGAGGTCAATTCCAGAATTCAGTGTCTATGTTGAATCACACAAGAGTTCAAGCCCAGGTGTACCCAGTCATCTCTTCCTACCGCCATACAAATGTTCACAGTTAAAACCAAAACACCCCAACATGGCCCTCATCTTCTTCCATGTAGACACTCATCATAACCTCCGGCTGGAGGTTTCCATGAGGTACACAGCCCACGTCCGTGTCCAAAATAAGCTCCCTTGCCCCTCATTTGCCTAACATCAGGGTTGCCTGGACTGCCTTCTTGTGAAACAGAAGTGAAAAAATAGGCCTGGCGTTAATACTGCTCTACTTCTCCAACTTGAGGCCTACTGAGTGTGGGGTTTAGATTCTTTATGTAAATTCATATTTTTTGTTGTTGTACTTTAACTTTTTAATATGTTTTCATTTTTTAAATATTATTATTTTATTATTATTATTATTTTAAACTTTAATTTACATCTTTTAAATGATCATTATTTTTAAATTTTTTTCTTTCTTTCTTTCTTTTCTATTTTTTCTTTTGTCTTATCATTTCTTTTCAATTTTCTGATTTCCCCTTCCTCGAATTCTACCTGCCTACTCTCATTCTCTTTAGTGACTTCTTCCCTTTCCTTCTAATATCTTTTCTTCCAAGCATCAAATAAATTTATAAGAGTAAGCAGTAACTCAACAGTCAAACAGAGCAAGAAGTAACATGAGCAGCACAAAAAATCAAGGAAGAAAATAAGTACAAACAACGAAGGACAGCCAAAATATTCAGGAGGACCTATAGTCATCAGAAAAATGGTCATATAAAGAACTCAAGGAATACCTTAGACAGATGGAATTGAAACTTAAAGAGGATACGAGACAGCAAATCCAAACAGTGAAAGAACACATTGAAAATGAATTACATAAACAGATAAAAGAAGAAGTTATGCATCTTTATCAGGAGATAGAGATTATAAAAAAATCAAACAATAATTCTAGAAATGAAGGAAACGATAAACCAAATTAAAAAGTCAATTGAGAATATCACTAACACTGTGGAGCAAGTAGAAGACAGAATGTCAGATAATGAAGACAAAATATATCATCTTGAAATGAATCTAGCCAACACAGAAAGGCTGGTAAAAAATCATGAGTAAAACATCCAAGAGATATGGGATAACATAAAAAAAAAATTAATGAGTCATCTGGATAGATACACAGATTCAAACCAAGGGAATTAGTAATCTATTGAATGAAATAATTACAGAAATATTTCCAGAAATACAAAGTAAATGGATATACAAATTGGACATGCTTACAGGACACGGAGCACACAAAATCACAGTAGACCAACACCAAGACACATTGTTATGAAGATATCCAATATACAAAACAAAGAGAAAATATTAAAAGCTCTAAGAGAAAGGAGGCAGATTACATTAAGGGGTAAACCAATAAGGTTGAGAATGGATTTTTCATCACAGTCGCTGAAAGCGAGAAGATCCTGGAACAACGTATTTCAAACACTGAAAGACAATGAATGCCAACCAAGAATTCTGTATCCAGCAAAATTAAGCTGCAGGTATGATGATGAAATAAAAATATTTCATGATAAACAAAAGGTAAAAGAATTTGTAGCCAGAAAACCAGCATTGCAAAGCATCTTGAGCAAAACAATACACGAAGAAGAAATGAAAATTAACAACCAAAACCATCAGTGGGAAGTGCCTCAGTAATGACTGAGGGTGGGGGAAAAGCTAACCATAGAGAAACAAACTAAATTAAAAAAAAAAAGATGAATCATCAATCATGAGCGGCAGTACAAACCATATATCAATAGTGACTCTAAATGTTAATGGCTTAAACTCTCCAATAACGCGACATAGGCTGGTAACTTGGATTAAAAATGAATCCAACAATATGTTGCCTCCAGGAGACACATCTGAATGGAAAAGACATACACAGGCTGAAGGTGCAAGTTTTGGAAAAAATATACCATGCAACGCTCCCCATAAGCAAGCAGGGGTGGCCATGCTCATATCGAATAAAATCGACTTCAAGACTAATTTAATCAAAAGGGATAAGAAAGGACATTATATACTGTTAAAAGGAACCATTCACCAACAAGACATAAAAATTATCAATATTTATGCACCAAATAATGGTGCTGCAATGTTCAAAAAACAAATTCACCTCAAGTTCCAGAATGAAATAGACCACAACACAATAATTATGGGTGACTTCAACACACCTCTCTCACCATTGGACAGATCCTCCAAACAAAAGTGAATAAAGAAACTATAGAACTCAATATCACAATCAATAACCTAGACTTAACTGACATATATCGAATATATCAATCATCATCAAGTGGATACACTTTTTTCTCAGTAGCACGTGGATCCTTCTCAAAAATAGACCATATATTATGTCATAGGGCAACCCTCAGTAAATATACAGGGGTTGAGATAATACCATGAATTTTTTCTGATCATAATGGAATGAAACTGGAAACCAATGATAAAAAAAGGAAGGAAAAATCCTACATCACATGGAAAATGAACAATATGTTACTGAATGATCAGTGGGTTACAGAAGATATAAAGGAGGAATTCAAAAAATTCTTAGAGATACATGAAAATACAGACGCAATATATCAGAATCTATGGGACACAATGAAAGCAGTTTTAAGAGGGAAATTCATCGCCTGGAGGTCGTTCCTGAAAGAAAGTAAAAATGAACAAATAAATGAGCTCACACTTCAACTCAAAGCCCTAGAAAAGGAAGAGCAAAACAACAAAAAATGTAGCAGAAAGCAAGAAATAATTAAAATCAGAGCAGAAATCAACGAAATTGAAACAAAAGAAACTATTGAAAAAATTAACAAAACTAAAAGGTTGTTCTTCGAAAAAATAAATATGTTCGACAGACCCTTAGGCATGCTAATGAAGAGAAAAAGCGAGAGAACTCAAATTACTAACATATGGGATGAAAAATGCAATATTACAACAGATGCTTCCGAAATACAGAAGACAATTAGAAATTATTTAGAAAACCTATATTCCAATAAAATAGAATATAGTGAAGACATCGATAAATTTCTTAAGTCATATGATATTCCCAGACTGAGTCAGAAGGATACACACAATTTAAACAGACCAATGTCAATGGATGAAACAGAAGAAGCAATCAAAAGACTACAAACCAAGAAAAGCCCAGGAACGGATGGCTATACAGCGGAGTTTTACAAAACATTTAAAGAAGATTTAATACCAATACTTTTCAAGTTATTTCAGCATAGAGAAAAAGAGGGAGCTCTTCCAAATTCATTCTATGAGGCCAACATCACGCTGATTCCGAAAAAAGAAAAAGACACCTCAAAGAAAGAAAACTACAGACCAATATATCTGATGAACCTACATGCAAAAATCCTCAATAAAACTCTGGTGAATCGAATACAAAGGCACATCAAAAAAATTATGCACCATGATCAAGTAGGATTCATAGCTGGCATGCAAGGATGGTTCAATATACGGAAATCAATAAATGTTATTCACCACATCAATAGACTTAAAGATAAGAACCATATGATCATCTCGATAGAAGCAAAAAAAGCATTTGACAAAGTACAGCATCCCTTTATGTTCAAAACATTAGAAAAAATAGGGATAACAGGAAGTTACCTCGACATTGTAAAAGCTATCTATGCTAAGCCTCAGGCTAGCATCATTATGAATGGAGAAAAATTGAAGGCATTTCTTCTAAAATCTGGAACAAGACAGGGATGCCCTCTCTCACCACTTCTATTCCATATAGTTCTCGAAACACTGGCCAGAGCAATTAGACATACTAAAGAAATAAAAGGCATAAAAATAGGAAAATAAGAACGTAAATTATCACTATTTTCGGGTGACATTATTCTATACATAGAAGACACAAAAAGGTGTACAAAAACTACTAGAACTAAAAAATGAATGACCTGCGACCCACCGGCAGGTCAGGCCCAGAAACCTGCAGAGGGGCACAGCTGCCCCACCCACCTGCAAGGTAGGCGATACCGTGACCACTGACAAAACAGGCCCAGTGGCCCGTCTGACACATCACCCCGGTTGGGGGAGGGGCAGAGACGCCACCAGCACCTGTTAGGTAGACAGACCTGCAAACGACAGACAGAACAGGCCTAGCGGCCAGCGGAGGTGCAGAGCCGCTGCTCACGCCTGCAAGGTAGGCGAACCTGTGACCACCGAAAGAACAGGCCCACCGAAAGTAGAGGCACAGCAGCCTGCCGGCGTAGTAGGCACATTGCCCCAATTGGAGGAGGGGCAGAACCACCGCCAAAGCCTGCGAGGGAGACTTTGCAACTATACAAGAGCAATATAAATATATAGGGGGAAAATCAATAACACAACAGTTTCACCAAGCAGAAAGAAACGCGATCAGTATGAAAAGACAAGGAAAGAAAGGACCACAAGCAATGCAGGTCAACTCAACTTTAGAAGAGGCAATATCTGCAGCAGATGGAATGTCAGATAAAGAATTCAGGATATACATGCTTCAGATTATCTGGAGTCTCAAGGAAGACATTAGACAGCATAATCAGACAATGAAAGACCACTTCGAACACTTCGAAAATGAATTACATAAACAAATACAAGAAGCAAAAGATCAATTATACAGGGAGATCAAGGTTATAAAAAACAAACAAACAGAAATCCTGGAAATGCAGGAAACAATAAACCAAATTAAAAACTCAATTGAGAATACTACCAACAGAGTAGAACACTTAGAAGATAGAACATCAGAAAATGAAGACAAAGTATTTCAACTGGAGAAGAACATAGACAGCTCAGCAAAGCTGTTAAGAAACCATGAGCAGAACATTCAAGAAATATGGGATAACATAAAGAGACCAAACTTAAGAGTCATTGGGATACAGGAAGGTATAGAGTTCCAAACAAAAGGAATGAGCAATCTATTCAATGAAATAATACGAGAAAACTTCCCAGACTTGAAGAATGAGACAGAATCCCATATCCTAGAAGCCTACGGGACGCCGAATGTGCAAAATCATAAGAGATCCACACCTAGACACATTATAATGAAGATGCCCAACATACAGAATAAGGAGAGAATTTTAAAAGCTACAAGAGAAAGGAAGCAGATTACATTTAGGGGTAAACCAATCAGGATAACAGCTGATCTTTCAACACAGACTCTGAAAGCTAGAAGATCCTGGAATAACATATTTGAAACACTGAAAGAAAATGGGTTCCAACCAAGAATTGTGTATCGAGCAAAATTAAGCTTCAGTATGGAAGATGAAATTAAAACCTTCCATGATAAACAAAAGTGAAAAGAATTTGAAGCTAGAAAACCATCTCTTCAAAACATCCTCGGCAAAACATTGCAGGAAGAGGAAATGGAAAATAACAATAAAAACCAACAGCGGGAGGGAGTACAGTAAAGAGGGGGAATAATCAAAGAGGAAAACAAACCATGTTTAGTAACATAAATAAACCAATATGACTGGAAGAACAACCCATATCTCAATAATAACCCTAAATGTTAATGGCTTAAACTCACGAATTAAGAGACACAGGCTAGTAGAATGGATCACAAAACAAGACCCAACAATATGCTGCCTTTAGGAGACGCATTTGATAGGAAAAGACATACATAGACTGAAGGTGAAAGGTTGGGAAAAATCATATCACTCTTATGGACTTCGGAAACAAGCACGAGTGTCCATACTCATATCAAATAAAATAGATTTCAAGCCAAAGTTAATCAAAAGGGATGAAGAGGGACACTACATACAGCTCAAGGGAACCATACACCAACAAGACATCACAATCATAAATATATATGCCCCAAACAATGGTGCAGCTATGTTCATCAACCAAACTCTTCTCAAGTTCAAGAGTCTAATAGACCACCATACAATAATTATGGGAGACTTCAACACACCTCTCTCACCACTGGATAGATCTTACAAAGAAAAGTTGAATAAGGAATCTATAGAACTCAATAACATAATTAATAACCTAGACTTAATTGACATATATAGAATATACCACCCAAGATCAAGCAGTTACACTTTTTTCTCAGAAGCACTTGGATCCTTCTCAAAAATAGATCATATATTATGTCACAGGGCAACTCTTAGACAATATAAAGGAGTAGAGATAATACCATGCATCTTATCTGAACATAATGAAATGAAATTGAAAATCAACGATAAAAGAAGTAAGGAAAAATCATGCATCAATTGGAGAATGAAAAATAGGTTACTGAATGATAAATGGGTTATAGAAGACATCAAGGAGGATATTAAAAAATTCTTAGAGATAAATGAAAACACAGACACAACATATCGGAATCTATGGGACACATTGAAAGCAGTTCTAAGAGGAAAATTTATTGCTTGGAGTTCATTTTTTAAAAAAAGAAAAAAACCAACAAATAAATGATCTAATACCTCAACTCAATGTCCTAGAAAAAGAAGAGCAAAACAACAGCAAAAAAGTAGAAGACCAGAAATAATTAAAATCAGAGCAAAAATTAATGAAATTGAAACAAAAGAAACAATTGAAAAAATTGACAAAACTAAAAGTTGGTTCTTTGAAAAAATAAATAAAATTGACAGACCATTAGCCACGCTAATGAAGAGAAGAAGAGAGAGAACTCAAATTACTCGCATATGGGATGAAAAAGGCAATATCACAACAGACACTTCAGAAATACAGAAGATTATCAGAAATTATTTTGAATCCTTATACTCCAATAAATTAGAAGATAGTGAAGGCATCGATAAATTTCTTAAGTCATATGATTTGCCCAGATTGAGTTAGGAGGATATTGACAACCTAAACAGACGAATATCAACTGAGGAAATAAAGAAACCATCAAAAGACTACCAACTAAGAAAAGCCCAGGACTGGATGGGTATACAGCAGAGTTTTACAAAACCTTAAAAGAGGAACTAATACCAATACTTTTCAAGCTATTTCAGGAAAATGAAAAACAGGGAGAACTTCCAAATTCATTCTATGAGTCCAACATCACCCTGATTCCTAAACCAGACAAAGACACTCCAAAGAAAGAAAACTACAGACCAATATCTCTAATGAACCTAGATGCAAAAATGCTCAATAAACTTCTCGCGAACCGGATACAAAAACATATCAAAAAAATTGTGCACCATGATCAGTTAGGATTTATCCCTGGGATGCAAGGTTGGTTCAGTATACGAAAATCAATAAATGTTATTCACCACATCAATAGGCTTAAATATAAGAACCATATGATCATCTCGATAGATGCGGAAAAAGCATTCGACAAAGTACAGCATCCCTTTATGTTCAAAACTCTAGAAAAAATAGGATAACAGGAACATACCTCAATATTGTAAAAGATATCTATGCTAAGCCTCAGCCTAGCATCATTCTGAATGGAGAAAAACTGAAGGCATTCCCTCTAAAATCTGGTACAAGACAGGCATGCCCTCTCTCACCACTTCTGTTCAACATAGTTCTCGAATCACTGGCCAGTGCAATTAGACAGACAAAAGAAATTAAAGGCATAAAAATAGGAAAAGAAGAACTCAAATTATCACTATTTGCAGATGACATGATTCTATACCTAGCAGACCCAAATGGGTCTACAAAGAAACTATTAGAGCTAATAAATGAATTCAGCAAAGTGGCAGGATATAAAATCAACACGCATAAATCAAAGGCATTCCTGTATATCAGCGACAAATCCTCTAAAATACATATGAGGACAACCACCCCATTCACAATATCCTCAGAAAAAATAAAGTACTTGGGAATCAACCTAACAAAAGAGGTGTAAGACTTATACAATGAATACTACAGAACCCTAAAGAGAGAATTGAATAAGATCTTAAAAGATGGAAAAATATACCCTGTTCATGGATAGGTAGAATTAACATCATCAAAATGGCGATATTAACAAAAGTTCTCAATAGGTTTAATGCAATGCCAATCAAAATCCCAATGGCATTTCTTGTAGAAATAGAGAAAGCAATCATGAAATTCATATGGAAAAATAAAAGACCCAGAATAGCAAAAACATTGCTAAGCAGGAAGTGTGAATCAGTCGGTATAGCTATACCAGACTTCAAACTATACTACAGAGCAATAGAAACAAAAACAGCATGGTACTGGTACCAAAACAGGCGGGTGGACCAATGGTACAGAATAGAGGACACAGAAACCAATCCACAAAACTACAACTATCTTATATTCGATAAAGGGGCTAAAAGCATGCAATGGAAGAAGGCTAGCATCTTCAACAAATGGTGTTGGGAAAACTGGAAATCCATATGCAACAAAATGAAACTAAATCCCTTTCTCTCACCATGCACAAAAGTTAACTCAAAGTGGATCAAGGAACTTGATATCAAATCAGAGACATGGCGTCTGATAGAAGAAAAAGTTGGCTATGATCTACATACTGTGGGGTCGGGATCCAAATTCCTAAATAGGACACCCATAGCACAACAGTTAATAACTAGAACCAACAAATGGGACTTACTCAAACTAAAAAGTTATTTTCTCAGCAAAAGAAACAATAAGAGAGGTAAATAGGTAGCCTACGTCCTGGGAACAAATCTTTACTCCTCACACTTCAGACAGAGCCCTAATATCCAGAATATACAAAGAACTAAAAAAAATAGACAATGAGATAACAAATAACCCATTCAACAAATGGGCCAAGGACCTGAACAGAAATTTCTCAGAGGAGGACATACAATCAATCAAGAAGTATATGAAAAAATGCTCATCATCTCTAGGAGTCAGAGAAATGCAAATGAAAACCACCCTAAGATACCATCTCACTCCAGAAAGATTGGCAGCCATTAGGAAGTCAAACAACAACAAGTGCTGGCGAGGATGTCGGGAAAAGTGTACTCTTGTACATTACTTTTGGGACTGCAAATTGGTGCGCCCAATTTGGAAAGCAGTATGGAGATTTCTTGGAAAGCTCGGGATGGAACCACCATTTGATCCAGCTATTCCCCTTCTCGGTCTATTCCCTAAAGACCTAAAAAGAGCACACTATAGAGCCACTGCTACATCCATGTTCATAGCAGCACAATTCACAATAGCAAGACTGTGGAACCAACATAGATGTCCTTCAATAAAAGAATGGATAAAAAAATGTGGCATTTATACACAATGGAATATTACTGTGCATTAAGAAATGACAAAATCATAGAATTTGGAGGGAAATGGATGGCATTAGAGCAGGTTATGCTAAGTGAAGCTAGCCAATCCCTTAAAAACAAATGCCAAATATCTTCTTTGATATAAGGAGAGTAACTAAGAACACAGTAGGGACGAAGAGCATGAGAAGAAGATTAACATTAAACAGGGATGAGAGGTGGGAGGGAAAGGGAGAGAGAAGGAAAATTGCATGTAAATGGAAGGAGACCCTCAGGGGTATACAAAATTACATACAAGAGGAAGTGAGGGGAAAGGAGGAAAAATATAAGGGGGAGAAATGAATTACAGTAGAGGAGGTAGAGAGAGAAGAGGGGAGGGGAGGGGGGAGGGGGGATAGTAGAGGATAGGAAAGGCAACAGAATACAACAGTCACCAGAATGGCAATATGTAAATCAATGGTTGTGCAATTGATGTGATTCTGCATTCTGTATATGGGGTAAAAATGGGAGCTCATATCCCACTTGAATCAAAGTGTGAAATATGATATATCAAGAACTATGAAATGTTTTGAACAACCTACAATAAAATTAATTAAAAAAAAAACCAGCATGGTACTGGTACCAAAACAGGCGGGTGGACCAATGGTACAGAATGGAGGACACAGAGATTAATCCAAAAAGCTACAACTATTTTATATTTGATAAAGGAGCTAAAAGCATGCAATGGAGGAAATATAGTATCTTCAACAAATGGTGTTGGGAAAAATGGAAATCCATGTGCAACAATATGAAACTGAATTCCTTTCTCTCGCCATGCACAAAAGTTAACTCATAGTGGATCAAGGTGCTAGATATCAAATCAGAGACTCTGTGTCTGATAGAAGAAAAAGTTGGCTCTGATCTACATATTATGGGGTCGGGCTCCAAATTCCTTTATATGACATCCATAGCACAAGAGTTAATAACAAGAATCAACAAATGGGACTACTTAAAATGAAAAGTTTTTTATCAGCAAGAGAAAGAATAAGAGAGGTAAATAAGGAGCATACATCATGGGAACAAATTTTTACTCCTCACACTTCAGATAGAGGCCTAATATCCAGAATATACAAAGAACTCAAAAAATTAGACAATAAGATAACAAATAACCCAATAAACAAATGGGTCAAGGACTTGAACAGACACTTCTCAGAGGAGGACATACAATCATTCATCAAGTACATAATAAAATGCTCACCATTTCTAGCAGTCAGAGAAATTCAAATCAAAATCACCCTAAGATACCATCTCACTCCAGTAAATTGGTAGCCATTATGAAGTCAAACAACAACAAGTGCTGGCAAGGATGTGGGGTAAAAGATACTCTTGTACATTGCTGGTGGGACTGTAAACTGGTGTGGCCAATTTGGAAAGCAGTATGGAGATTCCTGGGAAAGCTGTGAATGGAACCACAATTTGACTCAGCTATTGCCATTCTCTGACTATTCCCTGAAGACCTTAAAAGAGAGTAATACTGGGATACTACCACATGGATTTTCATAGCAGTACAATTCACAATTGATACACTGTGGATCCAACCCAGATGCCCTTCAATAGATGAATGGATAAAAAAAATGTGGCATTTATACACTATGGAGTATTACGCAGCACTAACAAATGACAAAATCATAAAATTTGCAGAAAAATGGATGGCACTGGAGCAGATTATGCTTAGTGAAGATAGCCAATCCCTAAAAAATAAATACCAAATGTCTTCTTTGATATAATGAGAGCAACTGAGAACAGAGCAGGGAGCAATAGCAGGAAGAAAAGATTAACTTTAAACGGAGACATGAGGTGGCAGGGTAAGTGAGAGAAAAGGGAAATTGCATGGTAATGGAGGGAGACCCTCATTGTTACACAAAATTACATATTGTTGTGAGTGGAATGGGAAAATAAACATGGAGTGAAATAAATTACAGTAGATGGGGAAAAAAGAGAAGATCGGAAGGAAGGGGAGGGGAGATAGTAGAGTATAGGAAAGGTAGCAGAATACAACAGTAGCTAATAGGGCATTATGTAAAAATGTGGATGTGTAATCGATGTGATTCTGTAATCTCTATTTGGGCTAAAAATGGGAGTTCATAAGCCACTTGAATCTAATGTATGAAATATTATATGTCAAGAGATTTTTAATGTTTTGAGCAACCAATAAAAGAAAAAAAGTAGCAATATATATGCCAATCGAAATTCATCATGAAATATATATAATCCACAGATCGAAAAATATTCATTTTACTGAACATGGATTAATGTATAATGTTATTCAACTAGGAAGCTCACCCATAGGTTGAATTTTCAGTTCCAACAGCATTTAGGAGGAGTTATCCTTTCTCACAATTTGCATCTGCCAATTCAGTTACCTCACAAGTATGTACGTGTGGTACCAGGTAGAATTCTATATGTGCATATAAAAATACATGTGCTGAATTGGCTACAGAGAAAGGGAGACAGGAATTCACATATTTGTTAATTTTAAAAACACATGTAGAACTATTTCAACAAAAAAATGACTAGATTTATAACTCCTACACTATATAATGCAAAAGGCAATTGTAACAATACACCATGCCTCCTCTGAACTGCTTGTATTTCTATTCTGTTTGGGTT
This sequence comes from Callospermophilus lateralis, assembly GCF_048772815.1. Lineage (NCBI taxonomy): Eukaryota > Metazoa > Chordata > Mammalia > Rodentia > Sciuridae > Callospermophilus > Callospermophilus lateralis. Next base: position 818,217 of record NW_027514450.1, on the reverse strand, counting down.
ATTTTTCACCATCATATTAGAATTATTAGTCAGAGTATAGTAGGGTATGTGTTAGTTTCAGGGCTTCAGTATTTCAGATAGAAAATTGAAAAATGAATCGAATGTGTATGTAAATATGTGCTACACAAAAATATTCCCACTCACATTCAGAACAATGCCTTGATATTACCTTGGCCCAAGTAAGACACAATTAGAGTAGAAAAGTGTGAAAATCTGTGAATACATATCTGGAATGGAATATGCTCGGGAGTTCACAACCTTGGTGGTGGTAGAGGAGTTTCCAAAAGTAAAGAACAGTGTAAACACTCCACAAACATGGAGCTCTGCTGGCCTAAGACTTCTTGGAAAACTGCCTCTGAGGTTGGGCACTTGAAATACATGTTGTTGTCATGAGCTTTAACTTCCTTTGTAGTGAGACCATCAAAATGGGTCTGCATCTATGTGACCTGGAAGACATGGTTTCTTATATTCCAATGACCATGAGGCAGCAGTGCTGAATTCTCTCTTTGTATGTAAACTGTGGCCACTGGAGGCTAAGTGTCTCCTCGTGTGGACTGTGAAGACATTTGGTCATCCTCCACTTTTCGTGGTGTTTCTTGCTGCTGCACTGGGAATTTGGTATTTGCTTCACCAAATACAAGAAGTTCTACTAGGATACAGTGCTGAAGGGAGTTCTGTCACGTGTGGTGGGTCAGGGTCTGCAGGAGAATGCACCAACCAGGCTTCTATCCCACACAGCTTGCCCCAATAACCATAGTAAACTGATTCTGAACATTGCCCTGAAACCTCTCCATATAAAAAATGCCTTTACATATAATTGTCTGATTACTGCACTATGTCAGTCATAATCCATTTGGAAGCCAATGGCCGATCCACATGGCCCCACCATGGTGTTTTATCACACACCTGCCCACCACTGCTCTAGGCCCACTACTCAGCAGGATACAAATTACTGGCATCTCTGTTCTACACCATTTTCATAAAACCCAGTAAAACAAGGCATTCTCTGGTATACACATGATCAATCACAGGACTTCCAAAGATTCTCCAGTGCCACCTGGTCATGGAAATTTCAAAAATTTCATCGTATTTATCTAGCCATTTTTCAAAGATTAAGTTGGAGGCACTGTGGGTTTCAAATCATTCAGGAACCATTAAGTGTTGAGAAAGCTCATTTCAATGAAAGCTCTGGAGAACACTCACAGGCAAGGCTTCTCAAAGAGTTGCCAAAAGGTCACATGAAGCCAGGCAAATTGAGGCCTACAATGTGAGGTCCATGTGTGTTTTGACTCTCAACTATACCTGCCAATCTTTCAGAATAAAATCATGTGATATCCTGGCTGAGGTTCCCATTGTTTTGTGGAAAGACACCCTGGGCCTAGATCTCAGTTTCCATGGGTGAGTCTCATGCATGGCCTTCTAAAATCCCAACACAATTCATGGCAATACTTCTCTGAGTTCAGTTCCAGAACTCAGTCTCTAAGGGGAATCACGCCAGAGTTCAAGCCCAGGTGGAACCAGTCATTCCTTCCAACCACCACAAAAATGACCACAATTAAAATCAAAACACTCCCACAGGGCCCTCATCTTCTTCCATATAGACACTCATCATAACCTCTGGCTGGAGATTTCTATGAGGGGCACAGCCTAAGAAAGTGTCCAAAATAAGCTCACTTGCCCCTCATTTGCCTAAAATCATGGTGGCCTGGACACTCCCCCTGTGAACCTGGAGTGATCAAATATTCCTGCTGTTAAAGTGTTCTGCTTCTCCAATTTGAGGCCTACTGGCTGTGAGGTATAGATTCTTTATGTGATTTGGAGTCATGAGAAAACCCAAGCACATATGGGCAAGCCTCTGCAGGGATTTGAAGAACTCATTTAATCCAAAGAATCCCTATTCTCACTTAATGGAGGTCAGGAACCTAAAACAAGAAGGCAAAAAAATTCATCCACAATGACTTCTCTTTTGGCCATTTCGGTTTGGGAAGCACATGGGATTTTTCTTTAGATCCATTGGGTGCTGAGAATCTAAGTCACAGCCTCACACAAGGACCAGAGACTGATTCAGACACATCCCATTCCAAAGCAATTAAGCAAAGAGCCACAGGTGAAGCCCATTCATTTCCATATGAAAACAGTTTTCTTCAGGCTTCACAAAGGGTTGGCATGAGGCAAAGACCTTCCTGACATTCAGGGTAATTGAAACACAAGTAAGCAAATGGCCCAAGAAGGGTTTCTTCACTGAGACTTTACTGGTCACACTGATATCTGAGTTTTCTGAGATGCTCTCAATCTCTTCATCTATCCAGTACATGGCCATGTCACAGAGCCTTGTGGTGTTACATATCTGGGACACAAAACCATGAGCGTATTCTGTAGAGTGGCCAGAATTCACGAAGAAAACAGTAACTTAAGAAGACAGTAGGTGTTGCCCATCCATAAGGCAAAGTGAAGTCCATTAATCTATTGGGCAGTATTAATGTGGGGAAGCTTTCTACTAGAGAAAACAAATCCATTGATGCAATCTCTTTTCTAATGTCTACAACCACGGATACAGTGGGATACACAGACATAGAAACCCTCACAATGTCAAAGGACTTACTAGAAACAGTCCACTCCACACCAGAAAAAACGCCTTTCCTACATATTCTCAGAACATGAGAAAAAAACCACAAACTCACACCCACAACGGCAAAGCCACCTCCTTCCCCCAAGTAGGTCTGTGACTATCCAGAGTGTCTTCTCACTGGTGGGCCATATTATGTTCCCCCGAAATGGCCTGTCCTGTCTCAGATCTGGTCTCCTTGGCCAAATCTGTGAAGTTGTCAGGAGACAGCAGTGAGCCACTACCTGCTTTCTCAGGGAAGGTGCCTCTTCAGAGCTCTGCTGGCAATTGGCCATCCTCACATCAGTAGGTACCAAGAAAGACTGACTCTGGCCTTGGAAAAAGCAAACAAGTTAGCCCAATGGGACTAGGACTGGGACTGGCTCTGGGTGCCTGGCTTCCTGGATCCCAAGTTCAGAGAATTCAATCACCAAGGAAGTGAGGAGAGGTCACTTCCTTCAGGAACTGAATGAGGTCACTGCCTTGAAAACCACTTTGTCCTAACAGTTGCTTCCAAGGGTCCCATGAAATGGAGGCTGCCCCAACATCCTCTGACACATTCAGAAGTTAGAATGGAATATCAACCTTAGGCACCCAGGTACAGCTCTCCACACAGGCCTGGTTTCTTCCAACTTCTTTACAATAAGAAAAGAGAGGCTGACTTAGACCCATCAATTCATCCTGACCAGGTTGTTTGCCATGGAAGATTTCTATTGCTCTCTCAGGTCCTACATAGCTGCATAAATCTTCTCCAAGGATCATTTCTCCATGGATCTTTGAGGTTCTCAGAAGGTGGAAGATCACCTACATTCCTATATTGTAAGACCAACTCTGTCCCTGCTCTTCTGTAAGTTATTGACGGAACAGTGTATGTTTAGGGTTAATAACATGTTTGATTTGGGTTACGAATCATTTTGCGAGATGAATAATGGTATTGGCAACCTTCGATATTTACAAGAGTATATAGGTGAAATATAAGTATGAAAGCAGAAAATTAGGAAAGATTTGAAGCCCAGAAGGGAATTGGACCCTTAAGGGGTATACTTAGCTTTGAGTTATGTGCTGCACAGTTGTCTCAGATAAATCAATATACAATGGCATAGGACCTTGTACCTTGGATGATTGAATGTTGAAGAGAACATCCAGTCAAAAAGCGATATTCAGTACGATGAGGAAGGTAGTCGTTAGGTTTAGAATGAAGAGTGAGTATAGGATTTGGACAAAAAGTTCTTTAGCAATAGGGTTTCGGTTAGAGAGTGAGTGTTAATGTCAGCACATGTGAAGAGTCAGTCACAATGATGAACTGGGGAAAATATGAGGGAAAGCAGATATCAATAAAGACATTAGGAAATCAAGCAAAGTACAAAGTGAGTGATAGGATTAGACATTTTCAAGAGACTTGAGGTTGAATATATAATCTTAGGAAGAAACAAATATGTAGTCACCAATAGGATTGACATTTGAGAGCATTAGGCAACCTGGACATAGATGTTTTTAGTAATCCATGCTCACTTTCCATTTAGGCTTTGGTACAATTGAAAGTGTGATCTTTGCTTTTTGTGTCCAGAATATTTCTGTGATAAAATGTATATGTATATCACGTGACATGAGTATTTCTAACACCATTTCCAGGAGCAATATTTTGAAGACATATAAATTTGTATTGGGGTACAAATAGGTATACCCTCTGTCTATGAATATAGCAATAACGCATGAATAGACCATACTGGGAATAAATAATATAACTGGATCCACTTTAAATAATGGATTGAATGGATATCTGAAAATATATAAGAAATGTTATAATGATGCACAATCAATCATTCCAACCAGTTATATATCTAATGGTCATCTTAGGGTTATGTTTTATCATGAAGGATGTGTGAGTTTTGCTTAAAAATTGATCATGGAAATTGAAAATAATATATTTGAAAAAAGTCTCATGAAAAGACCAGTCAAGAAACATAGGGAAATACATGTGTTCTGGAGCAAGAAGTGATTGAAAGTGAAACAAATGCCTATAAATTTGCTAAGTAGTGGATGAAATATATATCCTATGATGTGCATAAACTGAAGAAATAGTAATGTACCAGTGTTGAATAATAATTAATGTCAAAATACACATCTTGTCCCATAGGAATCTACTAGCATTGATGTTAAACTAGGTCAGTTAATGTAGAAATACTAGGATTTGTTTGCACCTTTCACTGAAGTTAGTTTTCAGTACTAGGAAACAAATATGTATTTCAGGTGGATGAATATTTCTGAGAATAATCTTGTGAAAAGTTGATTATTAATCCACATACATGAACATGAATGAATTTAGGGAGTGTATATAAGACACATATATTTCATATTTTGAAAAATCTGGAGATTTATTTTATATATATATATATATATATATATATATATATATATATATGTATATATATATATATATATATATATATATATATATATATATATACACACACACACAAACAAAGACATTCAAAAGTAGAATTATATATGCCAATCGAATTTCACCATGAAATATATATCATCCACAGATCCAAAAATATTCATTTTACTGAACATGGATTTATGTATAATGTTATTCAACTAGGAAGCTCACCATTAGCTTGAATTTTCAGTTCCAACAGCATTTAGGTGGAGTAATCTCTTCTCACAATTTGTATCTGCAATGTCAGGCACCTCACAAAAATGTACGTGTGATATCAGGTAGGATTCTATATGTGTATATAAAAATTAATGTGCTGAATAGGTTACAGCGAAAGGGAGATAGGAATTCACATATTTGTTAACTTTAATACACATATAAAACTATTTCAATTAAAAAATGACTAGATTTATAACACCTACCTTTTATCTTGCAAAAGGCAAGTCCAATATACACCATGCCTCCTCTGAACTGCTTGTATTTCAATTCCGTTTGGGTTATTTTTCTCCATCATATTAGTATTTGTAGTTAGCGTCTAGAAGGGTATGGGTTATTGTCAGGAATTCAGTATTTCAATTGGAAAATTGGAAAGTGAATCCAATGTGTATGCAATTATGTGCTGCACAATATTCTTCCCACTCTCATCCAGAACAATGGCTTGACATTAACTTCGCCCCAAGTAAGACGCAATTAGAGAAGAAGAGTTAGAAATTCTGTGAATACATATCTGGAATGGAAAATGCTCAGGAGTTCACAACCTTGGAGGTGGTAGAGGATTTTCCAAAAGTAGGGGACAGGGTTGATCACCCAACATGATCTTTCATTAAAATTGTGAGCCATCTTGCCACAAAGCCATGAAAAGATAATTTTTGCTTTACTATAAATTACTGCAAATTCTCAACCTGCTTAGAATGCCTGACCATGTTTTGAACTCACCCATGCCTGGCTCTCTGACCAGATAACAGCCCTCTCTGAAACTTTAATGACACCTCATAAATATTCGCCTTCCCTGGCCAGACAATGACCCTCTCTGAGGCTCTAATGGTCCTCATAATTTCTGATGCTGGGGCCAGAAAAAAACAAATGTAAACTACAATTAGTGTGATGCTTGTCAAAGTTCTGTTTTCTGTAACCCCTCTTTTGTGTAACTTTCTGGGCTATAAAGCTGGGCTGTAGGAAAGGTGGGGTTGCTGTCTTGTTCCCGCCATTTTGAGAGGGAGAGGCAGCCTGGCTGGTTGAAATATTAAGCTTGCCTTAATTTGATTTTAATTGGAGTCAGTGGTCTTTTCTTGTGTCCTGGACTAACATTTTGGAGTTCCCCAGCAACATGACCCGACCAGATCACAAAGCCAGACTGCTGGAAATTCTGAAGCTGGCCTATCCTCCAGGACTCCAGGCTGGAGAGCCAAGTTCCAAGGCCTTGGAATGAGCTTTCAGTCCGTGGATCACTGCAGTGAACCATCACACTAAAACTATTATCAAGCACCTGGTGGAGGAGGCCTTCATAGGTAAGAGGCGCCTTTATAACATCTGATATCCGGTTAAGGGAGTACTCTTCTGATGACAGAGAGGTGGCCTGGGAAGGCTCACATATACTCCTGTCCGGGACAGTAATAGGAATCCTTCTTTCCTCTGTTCTTTTCCTTAGGGAATACCTCTGAAAGTGTAGAGAGGTGCCGACTGGCACGCAGGAGCTCCTACCCTGGAGCTTTAGCAAGACGCTGCATTGCTCCTCTGGTTTTCTGTTTATTCGCCGAGTTTCTGTTTTTTTTTTTTGTGTGTTTTGTTCTGTGTTCTAAATGTTTTTTATTTGTTTGTTTTTGTGCGTTTTGTTGTGTGATTTCTGTGGTAAAAACTTAAGGATATTGGACGTGAAAATGGGTAATAAAGCATGTAAGCCTGTCTCCCCTTTGGACTGTGTTTTAAAGAAATGTGATGCACTATACCCCCCTTTGTTAAGCAGGATGAGAGAAGCCCCTAGCTGGCTGTGTGGAGCACACCCACTGCAGAGGGCAATGCCTGCTGGAGACCTAATAACTGAGTATCTCCCAGGTTAACAAGTGAAGCTCCTTTAAAACCCCTTGTCCCTCCAGATCAAGAGAGTCACAACTTTGGACAGAGTCCCCTGTTTTTATCCTTTGTTAGCAAAGCAGTAAACCTCCCTTTTACTTTTTCTCAAACCCTGTCCTTATATTAAATTGGTATTAATTGGCTTCAAGGTCCAGAACCGAAATTTAAGTTACGAATTTTGATACCCCCCCGACCCCGGAATTTTTGAGAGCTGACTACTGAAATGTTAGGAGATTCAGCATGCTTGGGGTGGAACCAAACCAGAGGAGCTAATCCTGTAAGTAAAAGACGGGACTGAGGGACTCCCAGCAGCTGCCGAAGTCCTGTTGCTTCAGTAAATTCCCTCCTTCCTTCCCTGCACTGTAAGTATTATGCCACCTCTGTTTTCTTAAAAAAGAGAAAAAAAAAAAAGGAGACACTAAATGCAGTAAAGTCACCATGGAGACCTTTGATATTACATTTCAGGTTGCCCCTCTGTGAAAACATCTGATGCCCTTGTGGGGACATCTATCATGCCACTGGTGTAGGAGATTTTTCTCTTATCTGCTGTTTTAAAGGCTTCTGTCCTGTCAGCCATAGTCTGGAGCTCCTTTCTGTCTGTCTTTTGTCTTTGTTTCTGGCCATTTAAGACATGTGCAATAATGTGTTGATATTATAAATTGTTTCTTGGGAATGATCTTAGCTGAATGTGTGTCTAAATGATGATGTTTTATTGTAACAATATGGTATCTGGATGGGTTTTTGTAGCATTGCTCAATCTTGCAGTTAAAAGTCGGGTTTAGGTAATTTTTTAGTTTATGATTTCAGATAATTCATGCCAGAGAACTTAAATACTTAAAATGGAAATCTAAAGAATTCTACTTCCAAGTTGGCAAGTAACTTCCCAATCATTTAGTCTTTTTTTTTCACCAGTTTTTAATTGGGTAGCCTGGGAAAATGTCACAGTGTGTCAGTGCATTAATTTGGACAAGGATAGTAAATCATAGTATGGTATCTGTTGACAAAACAAGATGTTAAGGTATAAAATTTTGAATTGTATCTTAAAATTGTATCATAATTTTCAACATCCTCACCTGAAAATTATGGTTAAAGTGCCTTAGGCCTGAGGTGTCCGCTAAGAATAGCAGTTTTGTCCAGCTCCTTCCAGAACTCAGCCAGGACTTATGTTGAAATGTAAATGAAAGAAGCCTGCAAGCTCAGTAGGAGACTGATCTGATGTCTAAGTGGGAAAAAAAGGTAAATCGTATGGTATTTACTAATTACTGTCCAGTCATTTTTTCTAGGACTCTCATTTTTTTCCTTAGATTCTGTATTTTTTTTGAGCTCATTATTTTGATCCTAGAGAACTAGGTTAATATTTTTCTCATCAGTTCTATCTTTGACCAACAGTGGAGTTCTGAAACATTGCAATGGAGATTTCACCTGTGAAAAGCTACAAGGCCTTACTATTATTATTTGTGCACACTTTTGTTATGTGTTGTATGTCCATATATCCATATGTTCGTATATCATATATATAATATACAAATTAACATATATAAGGAGCGATCATTTAAAAAAAGCACTCATAAAAACAAATTTTAAAAAGTGGATTCAAAGATCTTTAATTCACGTGAGTTAAATGGTTCACTTTAAATTTGGATAAACAAATAACAATAAATGTCTTTAAACTTAAGCTTACAAGTTTTTCCAGCTGCTCAAAAATCTAATAAAATATTAATGTCTATAAAATGTCTAATATGCCTTGGTTCTAGGACTTTTCCTTTAACAAAAAAATGGTTTACACTGTTCAATACATTTCTCTAATATTTTGATAAATAAGTGAAGTAAATTTGATATGGGATTACTCATTCATGAGTACTTTTGTTAGATATCTGATTGATTTAGTAAGGTCTGTATAAGTTTGTTCTAAAGTCTGTATAAGATTGTAAAAATCAGTCATGTGATAAAGCGACACAAATTTCTGAAAACAAAAGTTTACCCATAACATTGTGTTTATTTTTATTTTTCTAGAGCAAGCAACCATAAAAATTAAACAACTGATTAAATAAGAACTGTTATTTTAGAGCACTGTACTGGAATTTCTTTAAAAGCTAAATTTGGTTAATGTAAAAACATCAATGTCATTGTGATGCTATTAATTTGCTCATATCTTCCAGGTATACAAGTCTGTAAGGTAGAAACTTTAAAAGAGCATTACATCAAGCTGGTGTTCTGAAGTTGTATGGTAAAAAAATATATATATATTGGGGATTTATTTACTTGTTATCAATAAGATATGTAAAGTTTTATGTTACTTTTTACATTGGGGAAAAATTTAAATATATTTTTAAGTTAATGAGCGCCTAATCTATGTAAAGGTTAAAAACTTTCAGCCTTTCTTTAATTCATGTTTTAAATGTGATATTATATGGTGTTAGCTAATGTTCATGTGACCTCAAACAATTTATGTAAACTGTGTAAGATGATATTTAAAAAAAAAAAAGATCAGCTTTAGAACTAAAAGACTTAAGATTTATATAGTGCCCTGCCTTACCTGAGATAAGGCTCTGTGTCTCATCTTACAACATGTGAGAATAACTACGAAAGCAGTAGGTCAGATGTTATTTAATTTAAAGTTATGTTCAGAAGTTTTTTTTTTTTCTGTCAAGATTACTAGGATCTCAAAAAGGGGATATAATTTATAACTCAGCCAAAAATTCAGGGTAGCTATTACACGAACTAAGTATTTTTACTCTTGTTAATTTTATTTTGTAATTTCCTTATAAGTTAACTAAAGATTCCCTCTTAGTGTTTTACAAAAGAGTTGCTTTTGAACACAACATTGGTTAATTTAAGATAATAAGGCATCACCTACAAGACAGAAAAATACAGATCCCAAATAATAAAAAGATAAATAATTTTAAATTATAGACATTAAAGCACAGTACTCTTAATATAAGGCTGTTAAAATTTATTTGCTGGATGTTTAAGATTAGGATTTAAAATTTAATTTAAATGAAAAGGGACAATAAAACAAATTTTGGCTCTTGCCCTCTGAGTCAGTTTGTATCCAGGGAACAGGAGACTTCTCTAAAGAACTTTGCAACTCTCAGCCACATAAACTCCTGATCAGGAAGATTAATGAGGCCACTGGAGAACAGAAAGCCAATCAGTGCATTTTCTACGAAGAAGAGAGTCATCAGAGAAGGGAGATATTCCTGATGCTTCTGAGAGAAGCCACATGGTCAAGCAAGACCTGGAATCACCTAGCGCAAATGGCACTAGCAGAACTGAGAAGCTGCTCTCAAGTTTCCCCAGAAATGACTCCCATAAAATCTCAGCTGACTGTTAACAATAGATAGAAACAAAAGTCAGTTTTACTGCTTCATCTTAAACTCTTAGCAAAGACAGATAAACCCAAAATACAGCCATTCCTGGGCATTTTAAATAATAATAGTAATGAAAATATTTTCACGTATACACTTTATGGTAGCCTCCCAAAATAAGTAAGACTGGAGGCTACAAAGAAGGATTCTCAGAGAGGAATGCCTGATGAGAATAAAAAGAGACTATCAAGAGGAGCTACCAGAGGCAGAAGTTTTTTGTTTAAGGCCTACAGATATTCCTAACCTACACAGGTAGGCTTGGTGTTTGCTAGTATGATTATCCAGCCCTGACTAACAGAATTAAAGGTTTCTCTATTACACACAGAGGTCATACTAGTAAAAGGAATTTGCAAGATCAGATGACATTAAATTATTAAACTGTATCTTATGGGGTGGGACAACTGTGACACTAAAAGTTAAATATTAAGTTGAAAGTCCTGATAACTGGGGATATTGAAGACAGATGAGGGGCATCTATACAGTGACTTGTTTCAGCTGCTGCAACATTTATTCAGTACTCATGGTTTTTGTTTCTCTCATAGAAGAACCCATCCCCAGATGACTTTACAAACTGTTTTACCACAACCAGACTTCAAACCGAACTGACTTCTAAAAGGCAACTCATGTCCCTCATGCTGTGCCCCCTCATGTCACCCTCTCTCAGCTCAGAAGAAGCCAAAATGAGTGACGCCACTCTTCTTACAACAATGGAGCCAAAAATAAATAGACTTTCATTTTAAGTAATTAATTAAGTCAGGTAAAATCAGGGAGACTGGTTTTGTGTGAGTTCAAAAAATATGGAGACTGTGACGTGAGGTATTAAAATTCCCTCAGTGCTCTTCCCCTACCCTATCAAAGATTTGAAAGGGACACATTAGAAAAGGGGGGAATGATAGACCCAACCTGATCTTTTATTAAAATTGGGATCCATCTTGCCACAAAGCCATGAAAAGAAAATTTTGGCTTAACTATAAATTACACCAAATTCTGAACCTGCTTGCAATGCCTGCCCGTGGCCTTGAACTCACCCATGCCTGGCTATTTGACCAGGAACAGCCCTCTATGAAACTTTATTGACACCTCATAAATACTGGCCTTCCCTGGCCAGACAATGACCCTCTCTGAGGCTCTAATGGTCTTCATAAATTCTGATGTTGGGGCCAGCAAAAAAAAAAAAAAAAAAAAAAAAATATATATATATATATATATATATATATATATATATATATATACACTACGATTAGTTTGATGCTTGTCAGAGTTCTGATATTTTAACCCCCCTGTAGTGTAAAATTCTGGGTTATAAACCTGGGCTGTAGGAAATTTGGGTGGCTGTCTTGTTCCCACTGTTTTGGGAGGGAGAGGCCACCTGGGCAGTGGAAAATATAAGCTTGCTTTAACTTGATTTTAATTGGAGTCAGTGGTCTTTTCTTGCATCCTGGTCTAATAGGTAAATGCTATCAAACATGGAGCTCTGCCAGCCTGAAGACTTCCTTAGAAACTGCCTCTGACGATGGGCACTTGACATATATGTTGTTGTCAGGAGCTTTAGCTTTCTTTCTAATGAGACCATCAAAGCTGGATCTGCATCTATGTGACCTGGAGGACATGGTTTCTTGTTTTTCAAAGGACATGAGGCAGCAGTGCTGAATTCACTCTTTGTAGGTAAACTGTCGCCACTGAAGGCTAAGTGACTCCCCGTGTGGACTGTGAAGCAATTTGGTCATCCTCCACTTTTCGTGGTGTTTCTTGCTGCTGCACTGGGACTTTGTTATTTGCTTCACAAAATACAAGGAATTCAGCTGGGACACAGTGCTGGAGGGAGTTCTTTCACATGAGATGGGTCAGGGTCTGCAGGAGAATGCATCAACCAGGCTTCTATCCCACATAGCTTGTCCCCTTGACCATTGCACCTGATTCTGAACATTGTCCTGAAACATCTCCATATAACAAGATGCCTTATATGGAGAGTTATCAGACATATAAGTGATTCCTGGCTGCACAATGTCAGCCACAAGCCATTTGGAAGTCAATGGCAGATACACATGGCCCGACCACAGATGTTTTATCACACACCTGCACACCACAGCTCTGGGCCCACTACTCAGCAGGCTCCAACATACTGGTATCTCTGTTCTACATAATTTTCATGAAACCTAGTCAATCAAGGCACTGTCTGGTACACACTTCATCAGCAAGAGGACATTGAAAGGTTCTCCAGTGCCACCTGGTCATGAAAATTTCAAAAATTTCATGGTATTTATCTAGCCATTTTTCAAGGATGAATTTGGAGAAATTGTGGGTTTCAATTCATTCAGGAACCATTAATGTTTGAGGAAGCACATTTCAAGGAAACTCTGGAGAATTCTCAGAGGCAAGGCTTCCCAAAGAGTGGCCAAAAAGACACATGAAGCCAGGCCCATTGAGGTCTACAATGTGAGGCCCATGTGTGTTTTGACTGTCAACGATGGCTGCCAAGTCTTTCAGTATAAAATAATGTGATGCCCTGGCAGAGATTGACAATGCTCTGTGGAAAGCCACCCTGGGCATTGATCTCAGTTTCCAAAGGCAACTCTCATGCGTGGTCTCCTAAAATCCCAACACAATTCATGGCAATACTTCTCTGAGGTCAGTTCCTGAACTCAATCTGTAAGGGGAATCACACCAGAGTTCAAGCCCAGGTGGACCTAGGCATCTCTTCCAACCACCAAACAAATGACCACAATTAAAACCAAAACACTCCCAAATGGCCCTCATCTTCTTCCACATAGACACTCTTCATAACCTCTGGCTGGAGGTTTCCATGAGGGGCACAGCCCAAGACAGTTTTCCAAATGAACTCCCTTGCCCCTCATTTGCCTAAAGTCAGGGTGGCCTGGACTCCCTTCCTGTGAACCAATAGTGATCAAATAGTCCTGCTCTTAATACTGCTCTGCTTCTCTAATTTGAGGCCTACTGATTGTCTGGTATATATTCTTTATGTGAATTGGTGTCATGAGAAAACACAAGCCCTTATGTGCTAGCCTCTGTAGGGCTTTGAAGAACTGATTTGACACAAAGGATCCCTATTCTCACGTGATGGAGGTCAGGAAGCTTACAGAGGAAGGCGAGAGACTTCATCCACAATGACTGCTCTTTTGGCCATTTTCGTTTTGCATGCACACTTGGAAACTTTCTTTAGATCCATCAGGTGCTGAGAATCTAAGCCACTGCCTCACACAGGGCAAAGAGGCTGATTCAGTCACATCTCTTTCCAAAGCAATTAAGCAAAGAGCCACAGGTGATGCCCATTCATTTCCATTTGAAAACTCTTTTTTTCTGGCTTCACAAAGGGGTTTCCTGAGGCAAAGATCTTCCTGACATTTAGGAAAACAGAACAATAGGTAAGCAAAAGGCCCAGTGCAGTGTTTTTCCACTGAGACTTTAATGGTCACACTGATATGTGAGTTTTCTGAGATGCTTCTATTCTCTTCAGCTATCCAGTACATGGCCATGTCACAGAGCTTGGAGGTGGTACATATCTTGGAAATAATACCATGAGGCTATTCTGGAGAGTGGCCAGTATTCAGGAAGAAAACAAGAACTTAGGAAGATAGTAGGTGTTGCCCATCCATAAGGCAAGCCTCTCTCCATTCTTAAATTGTGCAGTATGAATGTTGGGAAGCTTTCTACTAGACAGGACACAACCATTGATGCATTCGCTTTTCAAATGTCTACAACAACAGATACAGTGGAATGCACAGACATAGAATCACTCGCGTTGTCAAACGACTTTCTAGAAACATTCCAGTCCAAACAAACAAACAGTCTTTCCTACCTATTCTCAGAAAAGAGACAAAACCACAAACTCACACCAACACCCACAACGGCACCTCCTTCCCCCAAGTATGTTGGTGAATATCTTGAGTGTCCTCTGACTGGTGGTCCATACTATGTTCCCCCAAAATGGCCTGTTCTGTCTCAGATCTGGTCTCCTTCGCCAACTCTGTGAAGTTGTCAGGAGCCACGGTTGAGCCACTACCTGCTTTCTCAGAAAAGGCTCCTCTTCAGAGGTCTCCTGGCATTTGGCCATTATCACTTTAGTAGGTACCAACAAAGACTGACTCTGTCCTTGGTAAATCCAAACAATTGAGACCACTGGGACTGGGACTGGGACTTACTCTGGGTGCCTGGCTTCCTGGATCCCAAGTTCAGAGTGTTCCATCACCAAGGAAGTGTGTACTGATATTTGCTTCTAAGGGTCCCAGGAGATGGAGACTGCCCCTACTTTCTGTGACAGTTTCACAAGTTAGAATGGTATATCAACAATAGGCACCCGGGAACAGCTCTTCTCACAGGCCTGGTTTGGTCCATCTTCTCTATATTAAGAAGAGAAAGGCTGATTCAGATACATCTCTTCATCCTGACCCGGTTGTTTAACATTGAAAATGACTTTTGCTCTCTCAGGTCCTTCATAGCTGCCTTCTTCTCCACGTATCATTTCTGCATGGACCTTTGAGGTTCTCATCAGGTGGAAGATACCCTACAATCCAGTATTGGAAGACCAACTCTCTCCCTGATCTTCTGTAAAGTTAGATTGAGGGAACAGTGTATGGTTAGGGTTAACAACATGTTCGATTGGGTTAGGAATAATTCTGCAGGATGAATAATGGTTATGGGAACATGTGATATTTACAAAATATACAGTTGAAATATTGGTATGAAAACAGAAATCTAGGTAAGATTTGATGCCCAGAAGGGCATTGGGCCCTTGATTGGGATACTTAGCTTTGAATTAATTTCTGCACAGATGTCTCAGATAAATCAATATACAATGGTATAGGATATTGTACCTTGGATGATTGAATGTCGAAGAGAACATGCAGTCAAAAAGGGATAGTCGGTAGGATTAGAAAGATAGACGGTAGTTTTAGAAAGATGAGTGAGTATAGGATTTGGACAAAATGGTCTTTAGCAATAGGGTTTCATGTAGAGAGTGAATGTAAATGTCAGCACATGTTAAGAGGCAGTCACAATGATGAACTGGGGAAAATATATATCAATAGAGACATTAGGAAATCAGGCAAAGTATAAGGTGAGTAATAGGATTAGACATTTTCAACAGGTTTGAGGTTGAATATATAATCTTAGGAAGAAACAAATATGTAGTCACCAATAGGATCCACATTTGAGAGCAATAGGCAAACTGGACATGGATGATTTTAGTAATCCATGTTCAATTTCCATTTAGGCTTTAGTACAATCATAAGTGTGACATTTGCTTTTTGTTTCCAGAATATTACTGTGATAAAATGTATATGTAGATCAGGTGACATGAGTATTTCTTTCACCATTTCTAGGAACAGTATTTTGAAGACGTGTAAATTAGTATTTTGAATACAAATAGGTGTACACTGTGTCTATGAATATAGAAATAATGCATGAATAGACCATACTGTGAATAAATAATATAACTGGTTCCAACTTAAATAATGGTTCAAATTGATATCTGAAAATATACAGGAAACCTTATGTTGATATATATCCATTCATTCAAACCAGTTATACATCTAATGGTAATATTAGGGTTATGGTTTATCATGAAGAATGTGTGAGTTTTGCTTCAAAAGTAATTGTGGAAATCGAAAATAATGTGTTTGGAAAGAAGTCTCATGAAAAGACCAGTCATGTAACCTGGAGGAATACATGTGTTCTGAAGCAGGAAGTGATTGAAAGTGAAACAAAAGCCTTTAAATTTGTGAACTTGTGGATGAAATATATATCTTATGATGTGCATAAACTGAGGAAATAGTAGTGTACAAGTGTTGAAAAAAAATGAACGTCAAAATACACATCATGTCCTATAGAAATCTACTTGCATTTATATTAACCTGGGTCAATTAGTGTAAAAATATTAGGATATGTATGCACAATTCACTTAACTTAGTTTTCAGTACTAGGAAACAAATACGTATTCCAGGAGGATGAATATGTCTTAGAATAATCTAATGAAAAGTTGATTATAAATACGCACTTAAATATTAATAAATTTAGGGAGTACATAATAAGATACATTTATTTCATATTTTGAAAACTCTGAAGAGTGTATATATATATATATATATATATATATATATATATATATATATATATATATATTAAAATACACACACAGAAATTAAAAAGTTTTAATATACAAGCCAAATGAAAGTCACCATGAAATATATATCATACACAGATCTAAAAATATTCATTTTACTGAACATGAATTTATGTATAAATTTGTTCAGCTAGGATACTCACTCATAGGTTGAATTTTCAGTTTCAACAGTGTTTAACAGGAGTGATCTCTTCTCAGTTTGTATCTGCCAAGTGAGCCACCTCACAAGAATGTACGTGTGGTACCAGGTAGGATTCTATATGTGCATATAAACATATATGTGCTGAATAGGCTACAGAGAAATGGAGACATGAATTCACATATTTGTTAACTTTAAAAACACATGGAGAAGTGTTTCAACAAAAAAATGACTAGATTTAAAACTCCTACCATATATAATGCAAAAGGAACGTCCAAATGTTAACCTTGCATCCTCTGAACTACTTGTATTTCAATTTGGTTTGGTCTATTTTTATCCATCATAATAGGATTTGTAGTCAGAGTCTAGTAGGGAGTGGGTTACTATGAGGGATTCAGTATTTTGAATGAATAATTGGAAAATGAATCCAATGTGTATGCAAATATGTGCTACAAAAAAATCTTCCCACTCTCATCCAGAACAATGCCTTGACATTACCTTAGCCCCAAGTAAGATACAATTAGAGGAGAAGAGTTAGAAAATCTAGGAATACATATCTGGAATGGAAAATGCTCTGGAGTTCACAACACTGGAGGTGGTAGAGGAGTTTCCAAAAGTAATGGAGACTGTAAAAACTCCACAAACATGGAAGTGTGCAGGCCTCAAGACATCTGGGAAACTGTCTTTGAGGTTGTACACTTGAAATATATGTTGTTTTCAGGAGCTTTAGCTTCCTTTGTAGTGAGACCATCAAAGCTGTGTATGCATCTGTTACATGGAGGACATGGTTTCTTATTTTCCAATGAACATGAGGTAGCAGTGCTGAATTCACTCTTTGTGGGTTTACTGTGGCCACTGGGGTCTAAGAATCTTTCCGTGTAGACTGTGAAGCCATTTGGTCTTTCTCCAATTTTGTTGTGTTTCTTGTTGCTGCACTGGGAGTTTGGTATTTGCTTCACAAAATACAAGGAGTTCCACTGGGACACAGTGGTGGAGGGAGTTCTGTCACGTGTGGTGTGTAAGGGTCTGCAGGAGAATGCACCAACCAGGCTTCTACACCACATTGCTTGCCCCCTTGACCGTAGCAACTTGATTCTGAACATTGCCCTGAAAACTCTCCATCTAACAAGATGGCTTAATATACAAAGGTATGCTGGCTGCACCATGTCAGTCACAAGCATTTGGAAGCCAAAGTAATATCCACATGACCCCACCACAGATGTTTTATCACACAACTGCACACCACAGCTCTGGGCCCACTACTCAGCAGGCTCCACCATACTGGCAGCTCTGTTCTACACCATTTTCATGAAACCCAGTCAAGGAAGGCACTGTCTGGTACACTCTTGATCAGCAACAGGACATCCAAAGGTTCTCCAGTGCCACCTGTTCGTGGAAATTTCAAAAATTTCATGGTATTTATCTAGACATTTTTCAAGGATGAAGTTGGAGAAACTGTGGGTTTCAATTCATTCAGGAACCATTAAATTTTTAGGAAGCACATTTCAAGGAAAACTCTGGAGAATTTTCAGAGGCAAGTCTTCCCAAAGAGTGGCCAAAAGGCCACATGAAGCCAGGCCCATTGAGGTCTACAATGTGAGGTCCATGTGTGTTTTGACTGTCAACAATGGCTGCCAAGTCTTTCAGAATAAAATCATGTGATGTCCTGGCTGAGATTGACAGTGCTTGGTGAATAGCCACCCCAGGCTTAGATCTCAGTTTCCAATGGCGACTCTCATGCATGGCCGCCTAAAATCCCAACACAATTAATGGCAATACTTCTCTGAGGTCAGTTCCAGAACTCAGTCTTTAAGGGGAATCGCACCAGAATTCCAGCCCAGGTGGACCCAGGATTCTCTTCTAACCACCAACAATTGACCACAATTAAAACCAAAAAACTCCCACATGGCCCTCATCTTCTTCAACATAGACACTCTGAATAACCTCTAGCTAGAGGTTTCCATGACGGGCGCAGCCCAAGACAGTGTCCAAAATAAGCTCCCTTGCCCCTCATTTGCCTAAAGTCAGAGTGGACTAGACACCATTCCTGTGAACCAAGAGTGATCAAATAGCCCTTCTTTAATACTGCTCTGCTTCTCCAGTTTGAGGCCAACTGACTGGTATAGATTCTTTATGTGAATTGGTGTCCTGAGAAAACCCAAGCACCTATTGGCTAGCCTCTGCAGAGCTTTGAAGAACTGGTTTGACCCAACGGATCCCTATTCTCACTTGATGGAGGTCAGGAAGCTTACAGAGGAAGGCGAGAGACTTCATCCACAATGACTGCTCTTTTGGCCATTTTGGTTTTGGATGCACACTTGGAAACTTTCTTTAGATCCATCAGGTGCTGAGAATCTAAGCCACTGGGTCACAGAGGGCAAAGAGGCTGATTCAGCCACATCCATTTCCAAAGCAATTAAGCAAAGAGCCACAGGTGACGCCCATCCTTTTCCATTTGAAAACTGATTTATTCAGGTTTCACACAGGGGTGGCCTGAGGCAAACACGTTCCTGACATTCAGGACAACAGAACAATAGGTAAGCAAAAGTCCAAAGTAGTATTTCTCCACTGAGACTTTACTGGTCGCACTGATATCTGAGTTTTCTGAGATGCTCTCATTCCCTTCAGCTATCCAGTACATGATCATGTCACAGAGCTTGGAGGTGGTACATATCTTGGAAATAATACCATGAGGCTATTCTGGAGAGTGGCCAGTATTCAGGAAGAAAAGAGGAACTTAAGAAGATAATAGGTGTTGCCCATCCATAAGGCAAGCAGCTCTTTATTCTTTAATTTGGCAAGATGAATGCTGGGAAGCTTTCTACTAGACAGGACACAACCATTGATGAATTCTCTTTTCAAATGTCTACAAAAACGGATTCAGTGGGATACACAGACATAGAAACACTCGCGTTGTCAAACGACTTTCTAGAAACATTCCAGTCTAAACAAACAAACCGCCTTTCCTACCTATTCTCAGAACATGAGACAAAACCACAAACTCACACAGACACCCACAACGGAATCTCCTTCCCCCAAGTATGTCTGTGAGTATCCTGAGTGTCCTCTGACTGGTGGGCCATACTATGTTCCACCAAAATGGCCTGTCCTATCTCAGACCTGGACTTCTTTGCCAACTCTGTGAAGTTGTCAGGAGCCATGGTTGAGCCACTACCTGCTTTCTCAGAAAAGGCCCCTCTTCAGAGCTCTCCTGGCATTTGGCCATTCTCACTTCAGTAGGTACTAAGAAAGACTGACTCTGTCCTTGGTAAATCCAAACAAATGAGACCACTGGGACTGGGACTGGGACTGGCTCTGGGTGCCTGGCTTCCTGGATCCCGAGTTCAGAGAGTTCCATCACCAAGGAAGTGTGATAGGTCACTTCCTTCACGAACTGAATGAGGTCACTGGGTTGGCAACCACTTTTTCCTAACAGTTGCTTCCAAGGGTCCCATGAGATGGAGGCTTCCCATACTTCCTGTGACACTTTCACAAGATAGAATGGTATATCAACCATCGGCACCCGGGAACAGCTCTCCACACAGGCCTGGTTTGGTCGATTTAATCTACATTAAGAAGAGAGAGGCTTTCAGACACATCCCTTCATTTTGACCAGGTTGTTTTACATGGAAGTTGACTTTTGCTCTCTCAGGTCTTTCATAGGTGTCTACATCTTCTTCAGGGATCATTTCTGCACCGAACTTTGAGGTTCTCAGCAGGAGGAAGATCCCCTACATTCCTGTATTGTAAGACCAACAATATCCTTGTTCTTCTGTTAAGTTATATTGAGGAAATATTGCATGGTTAAGGGTAATAACAGCTTCGATTTGGTATAGGAATCATTCTGCAGGATGAATTATGGTATTGGGAACCTGCGATATTTACAAGAATATACTGGTGAAATATAAGTATGAAAACAGAAATCTAGGTAATATTTGAAGTCCAGAAGGGCATTGGGTGGCCTGAACACCCTTCCTTTGAATCAGGAGTGATCAAATAGCCCTGCCGCTAATACTGCACTGCTTCTCCAATTTGAGGCTTACTGACTGTCAGGTATAGATTCTTTATGTGATTTGGAGACATGAGAAAACCCAAGCACCTATTGTCTCATGCCACAGCAAATGGTTTATTGGGGGTCCAGCATGCTGGGGCTCAAAGCTCACTTCAGAGGAGGAAAGAACAAAGAGCCCCGAGAACAACTTGAGAAGAAATTATATACAATCTTTAGAGAGTGCAGGGACTTTATATACATCATAGCCTCCTTTAGCAAATATCATATACTGTGGGAAAATCAAATAACAACTCTAAAACATGATTAGCACATTCATTGGCGGGAACAGTTCGGGCAGGGGGTGATTGGTCAGCCCTGAGAAGGGGTATACATTTAAACTGATTGGTTGAAGCCCTGACATGTATACGTGCTGAGATGCACGGTTTCTGGGAAGGGGTTGTTAAGTAACTAGGTGGTCAGGAAAGATTTCAACACATCTAATGGGCAGTTCCGGGAATTCTCTTCACTGACACAGGAATTTCAGGTTCTGAGCACAGCTTGTAAACTTTACAAAACCTGTTTCTTTACGTTTCAATTTTAATTTCTTTAATTCTTTCATTTCTCCTTTTTCTGCCTACTTTTAATTTTAAAAGTAATGAATCATAATTTTTGTGGGGTCTCACATTCTATTTCTGCCAGTGAAGTGTATTTCTGTCTGATTACCATGAATTTTACCTGCCCAATCTGAGCCTGGAGAAAGGAAAGTATGAGGTTAAGCAAACAAGGTCCCACAGTTATCAACACCATAAGCATGATCAGGGGTCCAGCTAAGGCTGATAGGAGTGTAGTTAACCAGGGGGACAAGGTAAACCATGACTCAAACCACACTTGTTGAATCTCCCTTTCTCTCTGGTGCTCTTCAAGGCATTTTCTCAATTTACTCATGGATTATTTTACAACTCCAGTATGGTCAGCATAAAAACAGCATTTTTCTCTCAGTACAGCACAGAGGCCCCCCTCCCTTATTAAATGGAGGTCTAATCCTCACCTGTTCTGTAAAACAACTTTAGAGAGAGAGGTTAAGGATTCCTGCAAAACTGTGATGGAGGTCTCTAACGTCTTCAAGTCTTGATTTATTGCTGTTTCTAATCAGGCCATTTGTTGTGACCCATGGATCATATCAGCTGTTCCTGTACCCACTCCTGCAGCAGCTCCTAGCCCCATTAGGATGGCTAGAGTAAGGGACACTGGTTCCCGGCAAAATCGGGCTGTTTGTCCACCTAGTAGACCTTCAAAGGATTCTGGATCATGATAGAGCACCCTGGGGGGTATCTGCACCATTACACAATAATGTACAGAGCTGTCAAATACCTGGGCTGAAATGCAAGGAGTTCTGACTGTGTGGAGTTCAGTACCATAAAGGTTCCTTTAATTAGTTCCCAGGGGGAGGAGTCAGCTGTACTCTGGACTGGGGAAGTAGGCAAAGACGGAAACTGCGAAGGATGAGATGGTAGAGGGGTTTTGGTAGATCTAGGCATGGGAGGTTTTGGAGGCTTAATTCCTGACTTGAGGGGATTGGGCCCTATTGCTGTGGGATTTTCTTCCTTTTTAAGCCAGATGGTGAACCAGAGACCAAAGTCATAACCAGGGCCATTAATATAGAATCGCATTCCCCAAGTATTTCCCATAGGCCATGTTGTTCTGAGGTAGCCCCTTCCTTTGGAAGTGAAAGTTATATTGAGGGGGTAACATAGACTATTTTTTCCACAGCAAGTTTTTGACACCACTTGGATAGCAGCACATTTATTGGGATCAATCCAGATATCATTTCATCCTACCGAATCATACTGTCTGGGGAGTTTGGGTTTCACAATGTAGCTCCCGTGTGTTCACAACCCCAAGATCTACAATAAAAGTCACTGGGTCCTCCACAGGTTTGGGCCTGTTTGCGACTTCAGAAATCAGCTGGGCACACTTAATAAACAAGACTGGCTAGTTTACACCTGAGCTGGGGAGATGACATCAATAATTCATGTTGTAAGTTGGTCTATGTTGCCCTGGTTTGGGCTTTAGTGGGATCTGTGTGGGGTCCACTATGTCAGGGAGATCCCAGTCAGAGAGGCCTATGGCAAGCTGACAAATGTCCGGGTGGAGAGATGGCCACCAAGTCCGTAAGGGGGCTGTATGTGAAATAGACCACACTACTTGCCCAGTAGGATTTATAACTTGCCATTGTTGCTGAACAGGCTGATGGGGATTAGGACTGCTGGTGGTCAGGGGAAGAATCCATAGCCCTACCCACACCACAGACATGCAACTTGAGAGGGTTACCAGCCTGTTCCAGTTTCCAGCCAGAGTATGGACAGGGCACAGGATTGAGATGGGAGGCATGGATCCAGGAAGTGATCCCATCCACTTTCACCACTGTAGGTGTTATAAGCAGCACCTGCTGGTCCTTTCCAGCAGGGTTCCAGGGATGACACCCGATACTGTCTCATGTAGACGAAGTCTCCCACTTGATATCGATGTGGAGTTCCCTCGTCTCCAGGATGATAAGCAGTGGCCAACTGTTTCCACAGGTATCGCTGGGTGCTGGGTTTGTTCATGGGCTTTAAGTCTGTCTAGCAAGGGGGTGTGAAAGGAATCATTAATCTCAGAGTTGGGGTTAGGTCCCTTAATGGAGGAGGGGCACCGTAGAGAATTTCATAAGGGGTGAGGTTACACAAAGGGGTGGAGGGGTATTTCTTGCACAAAAAAGTACATGAGGTAGGAGCATAGTCCAATTTTTTATGCCGGTCTCCAAGATTAATTTCGTTAAGTCTCTTTGATGGTTCTATTCATCGTTTCTACCTGTCCTGAGCTCTGGGGTCTATAAGCACAATATAACTTCCAATTAATCCCCAGGGTCCTCGAAAATCCCTGACTTACCTGGGCCACGGATGCCGGTCCGTTATCAGACCCTATTACCTTAGGCAGGCCGAACCTTGGAAAACTGTCTTCTAGGATCTTTTTGACCACCATCTGAGCTGTTTCTTTCTTCATGGGGAAGGCTTCGACCCATCCTGAAAAAGTATCTACAAAGACTAGGAGATATTTAAGTCCATACCTTGCTGGCTTAATTTCAGAAAAGTCCACTTCCCAGAATTGTCCTGGTCTGGTTCCTCGTATGCGCTTCCCTGCAGGAATCTTGAATGGGTAAGTATTAACTAATTGGAAGACTTGAAAAGCTCTAGTCACCTGCTCAGCTATTTTTTTCCTCTTTGAGTCAGTCAATAATAAGTCCTTTCTTTGGTCCTTTAAGAGTGCCTATAACTTCTTTGAGCCTAAGTGGTTGAGCTGGTGTATGTCTTTGACATAAAGGTGGGCTTTTTGAAATTGTAAACTTGGCTCTGTAGGGTCCCAGATTTCTGTATCTGTCTCCTCAGATGATAAGTTGCCTGAATGTTCCGGGGTGGCCAAGTCTCCTGATTTTTGTTCCCCCCGGTGTGGAAAAGTTAACAGAGTCACTCCGTTTAGGGCTGCCAATTAAGCTTCCTCATCTGCCCTTCTGTTTCCAACTGCCACAGGGTTGTTTCTCTTCTGGTGCCCGGGACAGTCTACTATAGCTAGTTCCTTATGGCCCTGCACTGCTGAGCCAAGGTGGAGGATCTCATCTTTATTTTTTATTTTTTTCCCAGCAGAGGTTAATAGCCCGCATTGTTGGTAAATAGTCCCGAGCATATGAACAGTGGCAAATGCATAGTGGCTATCAGTTTATATGGTGGCCCTTTTCCCTGTTGCTAGTTCCAATGCTTTCATAAGGGCAATCAGTTCTGCTTTTTGGACTGATGTCCCTTCTGGGAGACCAGAGTATCAGATGAAATCAGTTTTGCTAACTGCTGCTGCTCCAGCCCGCCGCTTACCATCTTGGAGGAAGCTGCTGCCATCCGTAAACCATACGACTTCAGGGCGAGGCAGTGGCTGATCCTTCAAGTCTTGTTGTATACTGGTTTCCTTGCCAGTATGTGTTGACACTCATGAGTGACGGGTCCTGATGATTCTTCTGGCAGCAGTGTAGGTGGGTTGAGTGGAGCAGGGGGTCCCAGCGTTATTCTGTCTTTGTCAAGCAAGAGGCTCTGGTAGTGGTTTATTCTGGAGTTTGATTGCCACCTCTCTGGAGGCTAACAGATGATGCTCTCCAGGGCATGGGGGGCTATAATGGTTAGCTTCTGTCCCAACGTTAATTAATGAGCATCTTTTATTAGAAGGGCTGCTGCTGCTATAGCACTTAAGCAATGGGGCCACCCGCTAGCCAATGGGTCCAGTTTTTTGGATAAATACGCTACTGGCTTTTTCCAAGGTACCAAAGACTGAGTGAGCACTCCCCGTGCTATTCCTTTCTTTTCCTCGATATAGAGAGTGAAGGGTTTTCTACATCTGGGAGTGCTAAGGCCGGAGCAGATAGCAGCACCTTTTTTTGACATTATCAAAAGCTTGTTGGTGCTCAGGGGTCCATTGGAAGTGGGCATCCCCCTTTATCAGCGGGTATAAATGGGGCAGCCAGAGATGCGAACCCAGGAATCCATAACCTGCAAAAGCTGGCAGTCCCAAGAAACTCTCTGAGTTTTCTCTTATTAGATGGGGGCAGTATCTGCAAAACGGTTTTTTTTCTGGGCTCAGGGAGCCATCGTTTGCAACCCCTAAGAGAATAACCCAGGAAGATTACTTCTTGCTGACAAGTTTGGGCCTTTTGGCAGAAGCCATATATCCAAGCCGAGCAAGCTCGAATAATAGTGCTTGGGTCCCAGACTCATAGGTCTCCTTGGTGTTGGCTGCCAGTAGAAGATCATCCACTATTGGAGTAGGGTGACTTCGGGGTGTGCAGTTTTGAAGTCATTGATGTCTCTGTGGAGGGCTTCATCAAAGAGAATGGGGGATTTTTTGAACCCCTGTGGGAGTCTAGTCCAGGTTAGTTGGCCAGATGTTCCAGGTTCTGGGTCTATCCACTCTAAAGCTAACAGCAACTGACAGTCCTTATGTAGAGGTGAGCAGAAGTAAGCATCTTTTAAGTCCAGCACAGTGTACCATTTCTGCTCCGGATTCAGAGTGCTAAGCAAATTATATGGATTGGGTACTGTGGGGTGAATGTCCTGCACTCTGTTGTTTATCTCTCTTAGGTCTTGAACAGGACGGTAGTCCCTAGTTCCTGGCTTTCTTACTGGTACCGGGGGGTGTTCCAGGCTGATTGACAGGGCCTTAGGACCCCAAGACCCAGGTATTTATGAATATGGGGCCTTATCCCATCCTTAGCTTCTTTGCTTAGAGGATATTGTTTAACACTAATTGGAGACGCAGAGGCTTTTAATTCTACTACTATTGGAGGTTGTTGATGGCTAGACCTAACCCAGCAGTTTCTGCCCAGGCATTAGGATAATCTTTTATCCATTTCTGGGGTAGTTTGCCTGTTTGATCAGTGCTAGGGGGCGCGAAGAGTTGATGTTCATCTTCTACAGACATAGTCAAAGATGTTACTATGGGAGTTAATACTGCAGGCTTTAGAACCCCCACTTGGGGACCATTAGGGTTAAAGGTTATTCTAGTCCAGAGTTTGGTAAGCATATTCCTGCCCATCAATGGGGCCGGGCATTCTGGGATTACTAGGAAAGAGTGGTGGACTTTTTCCTTTCCGAGGTCCATATTCATCTTAGTTGTCCAAGCCTGATATCTACTGCCATTAGCCCCTTGAACTAGGGACGATTTAATTGATAGGGGGGCCAGTGAAGTCTTAAGGGCTGAGTATACTGCTCCTGTAATCACTTCAAAGTTCACTGTGTTCCCCTCAACTTCAAATGTTACTCTGAGCTGGGGGAGGGGATCTGAGCCCCGAATTTCCTAGTCCTCTTCTAGAGTCAGCACGGCGGGCTGGCGTGGCTGCTTCTTTTGGGGGCACTCTTTGGCCCAGTGTTCTTTTTTATTACAGTGGGCACATTGATTTGAGGCCAACGGCAGCCTTTGGCGTGGGCCCAGGTATGCCTTTATGTATCCCTGCTTTTTAACTTCTGGCCTATTTGCTGCTGTGACCAGAACCTTAGGCAATGCTTTACTCTGCCATTTGCTTCTTTCCTCCTTCTTTTGTTCCCTTTCCTTCTCTCTCCTCTATTCCCTTTCCTCCTCAGTTTCTCTCTTATAATATACTTTCTCAGCTTCTCTGACTAAATCTCTTAAGGTCATATCTTATAATCCATCTAGACGTTGTAACTTTCTCTTAATATCTAGGGCAGTCTGCTCGATAAAGGCCATTGCAACAGATGGCTTTTGGTCTTCTGCCTGAGGATCAAAAGGAATATATTTCCTATATGCTTCCATAATTCTCTCCAGAAACAAAGAAGGAGACTCATTAGGCCCTTGGATAATCTCTCTTACCTTGGCCAAATTAGTCGGCCCTCTGGCGGCCGCTCAGAGACCCACTATTAGAGAACGGCGATAAGTGGACAGATGCTACCTACATTCAAAGGTGTTGGGGTCCCAGTTGGGTCGGTTCATGGGCAAGTAGGGACAGAGAGGGAGCATCACAGGGGCTTCCGAGTTTTATATTATTTATCTCCTGCAGGTTCCTTTAGGTGGCCCAGCTTCCTTCAGGGGAGCAGGGGCTGCTGCTGCTGCTGGGAAGTCCCCTGGAGGGCTTGGGTCTGGCCCAATTGCCTCTAGCGGCGGAGAGGCTGAGTCAGCGGCGGGAGGATCATCTGGAACATGTTGTGGGTTGGGGAGCGAGGGTAGAGAATAAGGAGAGAGAGGAGTGTCCAGTCTTGTGACTCAGAATGGAGGGAAGAGGGGGAGGAGCAGAATGTTGGAATGATAAGATCGTGGGGGAAGCGGTATATGGCTGTTAATCTGGGTGGCCAAGTGGCCCCGGTGAAAGACAATATCTCTGACTTTTCGGATTAGAGGGAAGTGGAAGGATTCTTCTCGGGGCCATCCGACTCCTAGGATGGGCCATTCTGAAGCACAGAGAGTCTGCCAGATCCGGCATTTTACTGAAAAAGAAAGATTCTTGGTACTTGAGCGAACATCAGTCCAATGATCAAGGTTAAAGGACAGAGGCATGGAAGTGCTTTGTCCCATAATGTCCCATAATGGGAGTTACTCAAACAGGGACAGTGAATACACAAACGTGACACAGACAAAGACAAACAGTAACTGTTTAACATGAGTCCAAGAAAAAGATTAGAACTGAGTAACTGGCCAAACCTGATGGGTTAGACAATAAAGACAGACAGTAAACTCAACATGAGTTCCTGACAATGAACAAAACTGAGTAGCCAGCAAAACCTGATGGGCTGGAAAACCGAATCCTGAAGCAAAAAATAACCGAGTTGAGGAATCTACTAATCCTCAATTTCCCGAGTCCTCTGGAGTTTCCCCCAGGGACGTGGCCTGTGACTCTGTGACACATCTGTCAGCCACCATCACAGAGAGTTAATGTTCTTCACCGACAGCCATTTTGCCAAGCCCTAACCTGAAACCCGAAACCAGAAAGAGGCACCTTAATTACTCTGAAAGGAGTCCATTGGGGTCTTTTGTTCGTCACTGCTGGATTTCTCAGCTAGGGCCTCCAGATGAAAAGGTGGGCCGAACGTCGGAGGAAAAGACCACCAAGAGAATTTCTCATGAAACAGCATAGGGTTTATTGGGGGTCCAGCATGCTGGGGCTCACAGCTCACTTCAGAGGAGCAAAAAACAAAGAGCCCCAAGAACAACATGAGCAGATTTTATATACATTCTTTAGAGAGGGCAGGGACTTAACATACATCCTAGCTTCCTTTAGCAAATCACCGTATACTGTGGGAAAATCAAATAACAACTCTAAAACATGATTTGCACATTCATTGGTGGGAACAGTTCAGGCAGGGGGTGATTGGTCAGCCCTGAGAAGGGGTATACATTTAAACTGATTGGTTGAAGCCCTGAGATGTATATGTGCTTAGCTGCACGGTTTTTGGGAAGAGGTTGTTAAGTAACTAGGTGGTCAGGGAAGATTTCAACACACATCTAATGGGTAGTTCCGGGAATTGTCTTAACTGCCACAGGAATTTCAGGTTCTGCGTGCAGCCTGGAAACTTTACAGAACCTGTTTCTTTACGTTTCAATTTCAATTTCTTTTATTCTTTCAGAACCTTACAAAGGAAGACGAGAGACTTCATCAACAATGACTGCAATTTTGGCCATTTTGGTTTTGGAAGCAGACATGGGATCATTTTTAGATCCATACGGTGCTGGTAATCAAAGCCACAGCCTCACACAGGGCCAAGAGGCTGATTAAGACACATCCCTTTCCAAAGCAATTACTTCTCTGAGGTCAGTCACTGAACTCAGTCTCTGAGGGGAATCACACCAGAGTTCAAGCCCAGGTGGACCCAGTCATCTCTTCCAAACTCCACACAAATGACCACAACTAAAACCAAAACACTCCACCAAGGCCCTCATCTTCTTCCATATATACATTCATCATAACCTCTGGCTGGATGTTTCCATGAATGGCACAGCCAAAGAGAGTTTCCAAAATAAGGTCTCTTTCCCTTCATTTGCCTAACCTCAGGGTAGCCTGGACACCATTTCTGTGAACCAGGATTGATCACATAGGTCTGCCCTTAATACCGCTCTGCTTCTCCAATTTGAGGCCTACTGACTGTCAGGTATAGTTTCTTCATGTGATTTGGAGTCATGAGAAAACCCAATCATCTCTACAGGGCATGAAAGAACTCATTTGTCCCAAAGGATCCCTATTCTCACTTGATGGAGGTCAGGAACCTAAAAGAGGAAGGTGAGAAACTTCATACACCATGACTGATCTTTTTTGCATTTTGGTTTTGGATGCACACATTGGATTTTTCTTTAGATCCAACTGGTGCTGAGAATCTAAGCCACTACCTGACACAGGGCAAAGAGGCAGATTCAGACACATCCCTTTCCAAAGCATTTAAGCAAAGAGCCACAGGTGATGCCCATTTATTACCATTTGAAAACAGTTTTCTTCAGGATTCACAAAGGGCTGGCCTGAGGCAAAGACCTTCCTGACATTCATGGCAACAGGCAAATAGGTTAGCAAAAGGCCCAAAGCAGGGTTTCTCCACTGAGACTTTCCTGGTCACACTGATATCTGAGTTTTCTGAGATGCTCGCATTCCCTCCAGCTATCCAGTACATGGCCATGTCACAGAGCTTGGAGGTCATACATATCGTGGACACAAAACCATGAGCCTATTCTGGAGAGTGGCCAGAATTCAGGAAGAAAACAGGAGCTTAGGAAGATAGTAGGTGTTGTTAACTAGATTTATAACACCTACCCTATATCATGCAAAAGGCAAGTCCAAATATACACCATGCCTCCTCTGAACTGCTTGTATTTCTATTCTGTTTGGGTTATTTTTCTCCATCATATTAGGATTAGTTGTCAGAGTGTAGTAGGGTATGGGTTAGTGTCAGTTGTCCCGGCCGGCGGGACACATCAACGTGGGCAAGAAACTTAGTTGGGGAGGAATGAAGGGACAAGAGACACGAGAGATTACAGCAAGACTGGAGTTCTGATCATGCTGCAAACTTTTATTGTTCTCACATGGAAATTTATATGCTGTGGATGGGAAAGCTCTCTTATCGGCAGTTGCTGGATGTCTTCAGAAAGTGAGATAACCTCAGGATGTTGCTGGAAGACAGATGGCTGCAGGATGTCTCAGGGAGATAGATGGCTGCGGGATGTCTCCCAGGCAGGATATCTCCCAGGGGGCTGTTTCTTTTCAGTGTCAGGCTATACTTTGAAGGAGAACTTCCTTCTAGCCCCTGACCTCTCCCCCTTTATTATATAAAATATTTGACCATACCTTACCGGCCAATGTTTTAGGGGGTGATAGAGGCTCTGTTTCTCTAGCAGGCCTTTGAATATCTCCTGATTCGAGAGAGCATGTTTACAAGATTTCGTGGTGGCCTTGGCATATTTTTGGAGGAGACGGCTTTAAAAGGGAAGCATGCCGACCGCAATGCACCAGAGCGTGTCACTAAGAGGTCTTCTGTTTTGGTATCCGTGGATCCATCCTCCTGCAGTCCATCCTGCATTCTCCGTTATTATGGCCTAACGTCCTCACTCCATGGGTGCATCCCCCCCCCAAGTGAAGGGGCACATGGAGGACGAACCCTTATGGCAATGGCAGAAGATGGTTGGTCAGAGCTGTTACTTATAGTTTAATGTAAGAAAGAGAGATCTGTGGGGATGTAAACTTAAGAAATAAGCCTGTGAGAAGGGTAGAACATCCTTTTAAATGTTGGCAGCATGGTCTTCCATCTCCAGGTGATGATAGTGGACCTGTATGGGCTTAGAGGCCAAAATATTAATCTGTTCTATAATAAATTGTACAAGCCTGTTTATAATGCAGGGTCCTATGGACACCATTAAAAGTAAACCCAACAAAGGGCCTAATAGGGGAAGAAGGTAGGGTAGAAATCCATTAAACCCAGTCCAGAGGGGATTTTCAAAAAAGTTCCCTTCGTCTCTTTTCTAGATCTTCTTGAAGCTGCTTAATTTTAGTGCGTACTATGACTGATTTATTGGCATTAAAGCAGCATCATGCCCCTAAGGCCAAGCAAATACCTCCCTGGTTAGCTGTCAGTAAATCTAAGCCTTCTCTGTTTTGAAGGAACACTTCTGCCAGGGAGTCTACTAGGTCCTGCAAATCTTTAATGGTTCCTGATAGAGTTTTTACATCATTTATAAGTTGTTGAGACAGGCGACGCTAAGAGTGTATAGCCATGCCTAAGCCAGCTGTACCTGTGTTCACAGCAGCTGTTATTCCAAGGCTGGCAAAGAGT
The DNA here is from genome assembly GCF_048772815.1 of Callospermophilus lateralis. Lineage (NCBI taxonomy): Eukaryota > Metazoa > Chordata > Mammalia > Rodentia > Sciuridae > Callospermophilus > Callospermophilus lateralis. The sequence goes on along the minus strand of NW_027514450.1, from coordinate 786,630 downwards.
GGTAAGGCCTGTATTGCCCGCCTGTGTCTTTTGACTAAGGTGTCTAGACTAGGAATGCATAGAGTTTTGTCTCCTGGGACAATAGTTATATCAGGGAGTAATAAGGCAAGAACACAGCCAACGGTCCAATTCGATGGAAGCCTCAGGAAGGCCGAGTTTCCTCCACACATATAAACTGTGCCATTGGAGGGACAAAGAGATGGGGTGGGTGAGGAATAGTTTTGTACTGTTGAGCAATTTCCAAAGGAAGGAACTCCAACATCAATATCATAGGTATTATTTTGCATCGCGCCTAAAAGACATATTGTAAAAGTGCCTATAGACTGTACTTTAAAAGGAAATCTGGGTTGGCATGTATTATCATCGTCTATGATAGAATTAATAGGAACTGCCATAGGCATGATTGCCCCTGTTGTCATGGAGAGCCAGCAATCACCAGCAAAGGTGGGGTTGGAATTATTAAGCAAGGAGAAGGTAGTTTCCAAAATATCTAATATATTGTTATCTAAACCGGGGAGCTGGCATTTTGGCTATATTAAGAGATGATATGTGAGCTCAGGGATTTGGGGTTTCAAAAGTTTGATTATCTGAGGATGCTTGACAGCATAAGGGAATCCTCCACCATCAGCGACCCCTGTAGGTGCCTTAATGGGGCAGAAGGGGGGTTTACCAACAGGGCCTTGGCACCCAGCTGACTGTAGCTTGGTGTATTTGCCTTCTCCTCCCCGGTCAAAAAGAACGGGGGTATAATGAATAGTGGTCCCTCCTGCTGCATGAGTTTTAGTTAGGGAGGCTTCAAAAAATTGTTCTCCCTTCTTGTTGACACAAATTGAGGCCGACGCATAACAAGTGGCATGCATCGCTTGGGTATGCGTTCAAGTTGCAGAACAATTTTAGAGAGCATTACTTGTACTAGGGGGAATAATCTTTGGCTTGTTAACACATACCAATTTAGGCTGATGAACTCCTCTGAGTTTATGGTCAACCTCGGCCCGGAGGTAAGCCACCTTAGTCATGCAGTCAGCAGTCTGGGTAAAACTAGTGGGAGCCTGAGTCCAAGATCCTCCCTTGCATTCACAGGGAGGGCCAAAAAGGTACTCCATGATGTTGGAAGGTGGAGGGCCAAAGCCTCCGTGTACAATCCTGTTCAGCAGAAGTGCCTTAAGTAGGATCCTCACACAGATTGTTGGCTGCATCTGAAAAAGAGGAAAATTTGTCCTCAGGGTGAGGGCCTACATCCCCGTGTTGAGGTAAGCCATTAACCTGTTTAACCAGGCGTTCTGGTAACCATCTTGGGGCTGCTTGCTCTTGGTCCAAAACACAAGCTGAGCCTCGTCCACAGATGAGGACAGGACCTGGGCCTTTCCATTTATTTGTAAGGGGATTGTGCCACATAACAGGTGGGCGAACAGAATTGGACGAGGATTGCCAGTGTCAGTCTGCAGCCGAATGGCCTTCATTGTCTAGGGAAAGAAAAATAAGGGCAAATAATGCATGATTAAGGCGATGCCTGTGAGTGGTAAATACAAGTGCAGAAGCATTAAAGCGGGTTAGCCAAGTCTTTAGGTAAGGTGGGCACGTTCCACAATGCCTGAGGCTTGTATGGAATTCCAGTAGTATGACAAATTTGCGAGGAAGCACAAAACTGTTTAAACTTGGCACTGGTATATGCAGGACAATTATCTTTTTTTTAATATGTATTGGTTTACCCATTACGGAAAACACTGAAACAAGATGAGAAAGGACATCTTTGATAGCCTCTCCAGAATGTGGTGATGCAAAAATAAGGCCGCTGAAGGTATCTACAGAAACGTGTATATATTTGGTTTTTCCAAATTCAGAAAAATGAGTAACATCCAATTGCCAAAACTGATTGGACAGTAATCTTCGGGGGTTAACTCCCAAGTGTTGAATGGGGAGGGAGACAGGGCAACCAGGGCATGCTTTTACTATTTCTCGTGCCTGTTGCCTGGTAATTTTACATAGTTATCGAAGGTTCTGGGAATTTAGATGGTGAAGATTGTGTAAATCCGTGGCCTTTTGAATGGAGCCAACAAAAATTGAAAAGATGAAACGAGTTGCTGCATCAGCTTTGGCATTACCTTGTGTTAGAGGGCTGGGAAGATCAGAGTGTGCCCTGATGTGTCCTAAGAAAAATGGGTGTTGTCTGGCCTGAATTAGCTTCTGAAGCTGGTGAAACCGATGGGCCACATTGGAAGAAGCCTTAATGGTGGGTGAAATCTGAAGCAGGGGCACAGAATGAGCAATGTAGGCACTGTATGTATAAATATTAACAGGATTATCAAGAAATGTTTTAAAAACTTGTGTTATGGCAAACAATTCCACAAACTGTGCTGAATGATAGACAGTATCAAATGTGTTAGGTTGGTTACTGACAACAAAGACTGCTCGGCCATTACTGGAACCGTCTGTAAAGACAGTAAGGACTTGAGGAATGGGAGCCTTTTGAGTACTTTTGGCAAAAATAAATGGATGTAACTGGACAAAATATAAAAGGGAGTCATTGGGGAGGTGGTTATCAATTGTTCCCAAAAAGCCTAATAAGGCAATACGCCATTCATTCTCTGTCTGTAGTAAAAATTGGGTTTGGTCTTTAGTATATGAAATTAAAATATTATCATGGTCTTTGCCAAAATGTTGTCGAGATAGCAAACGACATTTAAAAATAATAGAAGCTACCTGAGCAAGAAAAACAGTAATAACCTTGGAGAATGTGGTGGGTAAATGGACCCAAAGCAAAGGCAGCCTTTATTTCTAAAATGTGTATTTCACTGCCGAAATATTCCTGTGGGTGTATGAGGAGTGTGTAAAATAACCAGAACCAGAGGAAGGTTATAAGAATGTTCTGTAAAAAACTGTTTGGCAATGGCTTCTGTGACTTGGTTTAATACCTGTCATGCCTCGGGAGTAAGCTTTTGAGGGGAGGAGGGTTGGGAATCACCTCTCAAAAATATCATTAAGGGACAAAAGTATACAAGTGGGTAATTTTAAATATGTTTTTAGCCATTGAATATTCCCCAGTAATTTTTGAAAATCATTAAGGGTGTGAAGATGGTCCACCCATAGTTGTATCTTAGGAATTTGGATCTGATTATCTTGAAGTTTAAGGACCAAATAGGTATAACAGTCCTGTGTTTTAACCTTATTAGGAGCTATCTGTAGTCCCAAGGTAGTGAGGATTTTGTAAAGGTCCAAGTAACAATTATTAAGGTCATGGTTATTAGGTGCAGCAATTACAAATCATCCATATAATGTAAAATATAAATTTGTGGCCATAGCTCTCTCACAGGGTCTACTGCTTGAGCAACATATTTTTGGCAAAGACTAGGGCTGTTGGCCATACCTTGGGGAAGAACCTTCCATTGAAATCTCTGCATAGAGCCCTGAAAATTAAGGTGAGGGAGACTAAAGGCAAAATAGTGTCTATCCTCAGGATGTAAAGGAATGGTAAAAAAAAACAATCTTTTAAGTCAATAATCATTTTACAATAGTTTTTGGGAATAGCCACTGGTGTGGGAATGCCTGGCTGTAGTGCTCTTATTCGGCACATAGGTTTATTAATGGCACACAAATATTGTAAAAGGCACCACTTGCCTGATTTTTACTTGATAACAAAAATTGGAGTATTCGATGGTGAGGTTGAGGGCTCTACATGGCCGGCTGCCAGCTGTTCCTGCACTAACATGGAGGCAGCCTCCAAATTTTCTTGGGTAAGGGACCATTGATCCAACCACACAAGAGTCTGAGTCTCCCAAATAATTTTATCTCCATGGGGTACAGGAGAGTCAGAGACTGACACTAAAAATCCGAATACCCAAGTCCATATGTATTTCTTTTTTGTATGGGTTTTATTGGCTCAACCAGTCCTTGTCTCAGTCTCCCAAGGCCTATACCAGGGACAAAATAAATACGAAGCATTTGATGAGTCACCATGGAATTGGGACTGGCATGAATAACTTCCATTTGACTCAAAATATCTCGGGCCCATAGGTTAACAGGGAGGTCAGGAACAATGAAAGGAGTGATAATTCCCTTATTACCCTCTTTATCAGTCCAGCTAAGAGCCGTAGAGCTGACCAGAGGATTTTTTGACTGTCCTATCCCTTTAAGGTCAGTCAAGGATGGGGTGAGGGTCCAAGCTGATGACCAATATTTTTGAGAAATAATTGTGGCATCAGCTCCAGTATCTAGAATTCCTTGGAATTCCTTTCCTTCAATAAGTAAGGAAAAGGTGGGTCTATTTTGAGAAACGGGTTGAACCCAATTTACATCAGAGCAGCCCAAGGAGGCAGTCCCCCGCGGTAGGTTTGGGTGGTTAAGTGCCTCCTGGATTCAAGGGAAGGAGTATTAATTGTGCAAGACTTGTTCCTGCTGGGATGGCCAAAACACCATTAATAGCTGTGGCCAGTATTTTTTTTTCTCCAGTGAAGTCATTATAATTAATGCCATGGAAGACCTGAACACCATGTAAGTTAGTAGAGGCTCTTCCAACAATAAGGGCACAGATATGAGATGGAGGGGGACCCATAATTCCAGTGGGTATTATCTGGGGCCCTTGCATTGAGTCTAATATAGTTTCAGTGGTGGCACAGATGTCCAATCCTGCGCTGCCTGGAGTGGCTAGTTGGAGGGAAGCAATTGTGGAGAAGAATTTTGAGGTAGGTTGGGAGTTTGGAAGGGAAAAAATCTTATTGCCCCTGGTTTTGTCCTGGGGGATGTCGTGGCCCGGGGCTGGCCCCGCAGGGAGTTTCCCAAGAAGCAGGAAAAAATAGGCTGTCTCAGGGCATTTGTCTTAGATCTACACTCACTGGCCCAGTGATGACCTTTACCACATCTAGAGCAAAGGGTAGCTTGGGGCGGTATAGCCCCAGTTGAAGGAGATGCTATTCCTAGGCTTTCTTTGCCTGTCGGACACTTGCGTGCAAAATGGCCAGGTTGTTTACAAGTAAAGCAAGTACGTGAGCCAGGATTGTGAAAGGTCTTGGTAAAGGTGGCACCTAGGGCAAGACCCATGGCATGAGCTGCACCTACCCCTGCATAGAGTCTAAAAAAGTCAGAAAGTTTCCTTTTATCCTTATGTGGTTGAAGAACATCCTGACATGCCGGGTTGGCGTTTTCAAAGGCAAGATGTTTTACAAAAGAGCTTTTGTTTTCACTTGGTCCAAGCAAGCATTCCACAGCTAGGTTAAGCCTGGGAACAAAGTTGCTATAAGGCTCGTCGGGCCCTTGTCGAATTTTTGCCAGGGAAGTGGTAGCCGAGGCTTTTGAGGGAGGTGTCTCCAAGCATGTAAGCCAGCCATCTGAATCTGCATCAAAAGTCCAGCAGGGAAATGTGCCTGTTTAGTTTTAGTGTCAAAAGGCTCATTGCCCACTAGCTTAACATAAGTCCCGGACTTAGAGGAGGCCTTAGTTAAAATTTTTTGAGCAGTTTCCCGACAGTGCTCTTTGAAATCTGCATTCCATAACAGAAAGTCTCTGGCACTGAGGGTAGCTTGGTCTAAAAATTTCCAATCATTGGGAGTAAGTCATTGTGTGCTGTGGCTTTCTAATAAAGCCAACATGTAGGGTGCAAAGGGGCCATAGTGAGCACAAGCCTTTTTAAGTTTTTCAGGAAAATGCAGGCTTAATTTTTTGTAGACTCTGGGTTCCTGCCTGCCTAGGGCTGAACTCCTCATCCTCTGAGTCCTGATCTCCTTATTCCATTTCTCTGCTTCCTCCTCTTGATCCTCGTCTAAGTCTTTGACCTCAGCCTGGGCAGGCTTATCTATCTGACTGGTGGTGACTGGGAAGGCGAGCACAGGTTGATGGAGTGGCTTCGCCTTTGTATTAGACCACTGTAGGCCAGTTACTTTGACTCCATACCTAAGGCTAATGAACAGAGCTCAGAGTGAAGGGATCTTATTTCTTTTAAAGGTTGGATCTGTTCCTGTCTATGTTGGAAGGATGCTCACAAAGGAGCCAGTTTAGGCAAGGGAAGTGGGGAAAAAATATCTTGGTTGGGCATTTGTACCCTGAAGGGCCAGAGCACAAAAGGCAGGAGGGATATAGGAGGGGTTGGATGTGTAAGTCCTATAGGCTGTGGCAGGGTCTTGAGAGGTGCAGGGTCTTCTGAATGGTAGCGAGGTGCTTCCTTCTCCAAGGTAGCCTCCTCTACAGGGGTCAATGAGTCTCCGGAATTTAAAACTGGATAAAGGCAGTTGGTAACCATTGGAGCCTTAATCATTAGGGTGGTATTTTGAGGGGGACCAGGAAGGTTCCCATGGTCCTGGGGAGCCTGAGAAGGGTCTATGTCTATACTAACTGATGGGCATGCCGAGGGGATACGAGAAGTATTTGCATAGCCTCTTCCCCAACCTCGACAAGTTTTAAGGTACCATTGTCAAAGGGTGAACTTTTAAGAATTTCATTAATTAAGTTTCAGTAAGAAAAGGTGGGAACAGGCACTTTTTCTGGGCCAAAGGATTCATAATAATCTTTTAAACAGTATCCTACTCCAAGCCATCTTTTACCATCAATGGTCCTTTCAAGAGGAAACCATGGACACTGCTCTCTTATGTATGAAAAAAAAAATTAAGTCTTTTTTCTAAACACGCGCCCCCATGTCTGCAAGGACTCCTTGTAGCCTGACAAAAACAAATCATGTGACGAAACTGCTTGTCCCATAGTGGGTCAATCACCGTGCGTCATCCCCATGCTCCTCCTGGATCTGTCTCTCGGTGGTGTCTTCTGCAGTTATTGCAAGCTCCGCTTGACCAAATCTTCCAGGAGGACGGGGTCCCCCTCAATCAAAAGCTCAAGCCCCAGTCGGTGGGCGCCAGATGTCCCAGCCGGCAGGACACATCAACGTGGGCAGCGAACCTAGATAGGGAGGAATGAAGGGACAAGAGACACGAGAGATGACAGCAAGACAGGAGTTCTGATCAAGCTGCAAACTTTTATTGTTCACACAGGGGTATTTGTATGCTGGATGTGGGAAATCTCTCTTATCGGCAGTTCCTAGATGTCTTCACAAGGTGCGATAACCTCAGGAAGTTTCAGAAAGACAGATGGCCGCAGGATGTCTCAGGGGGACAGATGGCTACAGGATGTCTCTCAGACAGGATGTCTCCTGGTGGCTGTTTCTTGTAAGTGTCAGGCTATTCTTTGAAGGAGAATAGAATTCCTTCTACCTCTGACAGTCAGGGATTCAGTATTTCGAATAGAAAATTGGAAAATGAATCCAATGTTTATGCAAATATGTGCTACCCAAAAGTCTTCCCACTCTCATTCAGAACAATGCCTTGACATTACCTTCACCCCAAGTAAGACACAATAAGAGAACAAGAGTTAGAAAATCTGTGAATACACATCTGGAATGGAAAATTCTCAGTAGTTAACAACCTTGGAGGTGGTAGAGGTGTTTCGAAAAGTAAGGTACATGATAAAAACTCCACAAACATGGAGCTCTGTTGGCCTAAAGATTTCTTGAGAAACTGCCTCTGAGGTTGGACACTTGAAATATATGTTGTTGTCAGGAGTTTTAACTTCTTTGTAGTGAGACCATCAAATCTGGGTTTGCATCTGTGTGACCTGGAGCACATGGTTTCTTATTTTCCAATAAACATGAGGCAGCAGGGCTGAATTCTCTCTTTGTAGGTAATTTGTTGCCATTTGGGGGCAAAGTGTCTCCCAGTGTGGACTTTGAAGCCATTTGGTCTTCCTCTACTTTTCATGGTGTTTCTTGCAGCTGCATTGGGAGTTTGGTATTTGCTTCACGAAATACGAAGAGGTCAACTAGGACAGAGTGCTGGAGGGAGTTCTGTCACGTGTGTTGGTTAAGGGTCTGCAGAAGAGTGCACCAACCAGGCTTCTATCCCACATAGCTTGCCCCCTTGACAATAGCAATCTGATTCTAAACATTGCCCTGAAACCTCTCCGTATAACAAGATGCCTTTACATACAAGGGTATGGGGGCTGCACCATGTCAGTCACAAACCATTTGGAAGCCAATGGCAGATCCACATGACCCCATCACAGATTTTTTAACAAACACCTACACTCCACTGCTCTAGGCCGACTACTCATCGGGCTCCAAATTACTGGCATCTCTGTTCTACATGATTTTCATGAAACCCAGTCAATCAAGGCATTGTCTGGTACACTCATGATCATCTATAAGACATCCAAAGGTTCTCCACTGACACCTGTTCATGGGAATTTCAAAAATTTAATGGTATTTATCTAGCCTTTTTTCAAGGATGAAGTTTGAGGCACTGTGGGGTTTAATTCATTCAGGAACCATGAAATGGAGAGGAAGCTTATTTCAATGAAATCTCTGGAGAATTCTAACAGGCAATGATTCCCAACGACAGGATAAAAGGTCACATTAAGCCAGGCATTTGAGGTCTACAATGTGTGATCCTTTTGTGCTTTGACTTGCAACTATGGCTGCCAATTCTTTAAAAATAAAATCATGTGATATCCTTCCTGAGATTCCCAGTGCTCTGTAGAAACCCACCCTGGGCCTTGATCTCAGTTTCCAAGGGCGACTCTCATGCGTGGCCTCCTAAAATCCCAACACAATACATGGCAATACTTCTTTGAGGTCAGTTCCATAACTCAGTTTCTAAGGGGAATCACACCAGTGTTAAAGCCCAGGTGGACCCAGTCATCTCTTCCAACGGCCACAAAAATGACCACTATTAAAACCAAAACACTCCCACATGGCCCTCATCTTCTTCCATATAGACACTAATCATAACCTCAGGCTGTAGGTTTCCATGAGGGCCAAAGCCAAAGACAGTATCCAAAATAAGGTCCCTTTCCCCCATTTGCTTAAAGTCAGTGTGGCACAAAGAGCCCCAAAAACAACTTGAGCAGAGTTTATTTACATTCTTTAGAGAGGGCAGGGACTTTGCATACATCATAGCCTCCTTTAGCAAATCAACATACCACGGGAAAATCAAATAACAACCCAAAAACATGATTAGCACATTCATTGGCAGGAAGAGGTCGGACAGGGGGTGATTGGTTAGCCCTGAGAAGGGGTATACGTTTAAACTGATTGGTTGAAGCCCTGAGATGTATACGTGATGAGCTGCACGGTTTCTGGGAAGGGGTTGTTTAGCAACTAGGTGGTCAGGGAAGATTTCAACACACATCTAATTGGCAGTTCCGGGAATTGTCTTAACTGCCACAGGAATTTCAGGTTCTGAGTGCAGCTTGGAAACTTTACAAAACCTGGTTCTTTATGTTTCAATTTTAATTTCTTTTATTCTTTCATTTCCCACTCCTTTTTCTTACTACATTTAATCTTAAAAGTAATGAATCATAATTATTGCGGGGTCTCACACTCTATTTCTGCCAGTGGAGCGTATTTCTGTCTGATTACCATGAGTTTTTCCTGCCCAATTTGAGCCTGGAGAAAGGAAACTATGCGGTTAAGCAAACAAGGTCCCAAAGTTAGCAACACCATAAGGATGATCAGGGGTCAAGCTAAGCCTGATAGGAGTGTAGTTAACCAGGGGGACTGGGTAAACCATGACTCAAACCACCCTTGTTGAATCTCCCTTTCTCTCTGGCGCTCTTCAACGCATTTTCTCAATTTACTCATGGATTCTTTTACAACTCCAGTATGGTCAGCATAAAAACAACATTCTTCTCTCAGTGCAGCACAGAGGCCCCACTCCCTCATGAAGAGGAGGTCTAATCCTCGCCTGTCCTGTAAAACAACTTCAGAGAGAGAGTTTAAGGATTCCTACAGCACTGTGATGGAGGTCTCTAATGTCTTCCAGTCTTGATCTATTGCTGTTTCTAATCAGGCCATTTGTTGTGACCCATGGATCATAGCAGCTGTTCCTGTACCCACTCCTGCAGCAGCTCCTATCCTCAATAGGATGGCTAGAGTAAGGGACACTGGATGCCAGAAAAATCAGGTTGTTTGTCCCCCTAGTAGACCTTAAAATGATTCTGCATCATAATAAACCAACCTGGGGAGTATCTGCACCATTAAACAATAATTTACAAAGCTGTCAAATACATGGGTTGAAATGCAAGGAGTTCTGACTGTGTGGAGTTCAGTACAATTAAGGTTCCTTTAATTAGTTCCCAGGGGCAGGAGTCAGCTGTACTCTGGACTGGGGAAGTAGGCAAAGATGGAAACTGGGAAGTATGAGATGGTTGAGGGGTTCTGGTAGATCTAGGCATGGGAGGTTTTGGAGGCTTAATTCCTTGCTTGAGGGGATTGGGCCCTATTGCTGTGGGATTTTCTTCCTTTTTAAGCAGGATGGTGAACCAGTGACCAAAGTCATAACGAGGGCCATAAATATAGAATCGCATTTCCCATGTATTTCCCATAGACCATGTTGTTCTGAGGTAGCCCCTTCCTTTGGAAGTGAAAGTTATATTGAGGGGGTAACATAGACTATTCTTTCCACAGCGAGTTTTTGACACAACTTGGCTAGCGGCACATTTCTTGGGATCAATCCAGGTGTCATTTTTTCCTACCTGAATGATACTGTCTGCGGAGTTTTGGTTCAACCATGTAGCTCCCGTTTGTTCACAACCCCAAGATCTTAAATAAAAGTCACTGGGTCCTCCACAGGTTTGGGCCTGTTTGCGACTTCAGAAATCAGCTGGGCACACATAAAAATCAAGACTGGCTAGTTTACACCTGAGCTGGGGAAGATGATATCCATAATTCATGGGGTAAGGTGGTCTATGTTGCCCTGGTTTGGGTTTGAGTGGGATCTGTGTGAAGTCCTCTATGTCAGAGAGATCCCAGTCAGAGAGGCCTATGGCAAGCTGACAAATGTCCAGGTAGAGAGATGGCGACCAAGTCCATAAGAGGGCTGTATGTGAAATTGACCACACTACTTGCCCAGTAGGATTTATAGCTGCCATTGTTGCTGAACAGGCTGATGGGGATTAGGACTGCTGGTGGTCAGGGGAAGAATCCATAGCCTTACCCACACGACGGACACGCAACTTGAGAGGGTTACCAGTCTGTTCCAGTTTCCAGCCGGAGGCTGGACAGGGAGCAGGCTTGAGATGGGTGGCATGGATCCAGGAAGTGATTCCATCCACTTTCACCACTGTAAGTGTTATAAGCAGCACCTAGTATGGTCCTTTCCAGTGGCGTTCCAGGGATGATACCTGATGCCGTCTCACGTAGATGAAGACTCCCACTTGATATCGATGTGGGGTTCCCTAGTCTCCAGGCTGATAAGCACTGGCCAACTGTTTCCACAGGTATCGCTGGGTGCTGTGTTTGTTCAAGGGCTTTAAGTCTGTCAAGCAAGGGGGTGTGAAAGGAATAATTAAGTCTCAGAGTTGGGGTTAGGTCCCTTACTAAAGGAGGGGCACCATAGAGAATTTCATAAGTGGTGAGTTTACACAAAGAGGCAGAGGGTGTACTTTTTGCACGAAACAGTGCTTAAGGTAGGAGCTTAGTCCAATTTTTTTATGCAGGTCTCCAAGCTTAATTTCTTTAAATTCTCTTTGATGGTTCTAATCATTTTTTCTACCTGTCCTGAGCTCTGGCATCTATAAGCACAATGTAACTTCCAATTAATCTTCAGGGTCCTGGTGAATCCCTGACTTACCTGGGCAACAAATGCCGGTCCATTATTGGACCCTATTACCTTAGGCAGGCCGAACCTTGGAAAAATGTCTTCTAGAATCTTTTTGAGCAACGTCTGTGCCGTTTCTTTCTTCATGGGGAAGTCTTCAACCAATCCTGAAAGAGTATCTACAAAGACTAGGGGATATTTAAGTCCATACCTTCCTGCCTTAATTTCAGGAAAAGTCCACTTCCCAAAATTGTCCTGGTCTGGTTCCTCGTAAGCGCTTTCCTGCAGGAAGCTTGGATGGGTAAGCATTAACTAATTGGCAGACTTGACAAGCTCTAGTCACCTGCTAAGCTATTTCTTTCCTCTGTAAGTCAGTCAATAATAAATCCTTTCTTCGGTCCTTTAAGTGTGCCTATAACTTCTTTGAGCTTAAGTGGGTGAGCTAGTGTACATCTTTGACATAAAGGTGGGCTTTTTGAAATTGTAAACTTGGCTCTGTAGGGTCCCAGAGTTCTGTATCTGTCTCCTCAGATGATAAGTTGCCTGAATGTTCCAGTGTGGCCAAGTCTCCTGAATGTTGATCCCCCTTGTGTGGAAAAAGTTAACAGAGTCACTCCATTTAGGGCTGCCAATTAAGCTTCCTCATCTGCCCTTCTGTTTTTAACTGCAACGAGGTCGTTTCCCTTCTGGTGCCCTGGACAGTGCACTGTAGCTAGTTCCTTAGTGCCCTTCACTGCTGAGAGAAGGTGGAGAATCTCAACTTTGTTCTTTATTTTTTTCCCAGTGGAGGTTAATAGCCCCCTTTGCTGGTAAATAGCCCTGTGCACATTAGCATTGCCAAATGCATAGTGGCTATCAGTGTATATGGTGGCCCTTTTGCCTGTTGCTAGTTCCAATGCTTTCGTAAGGGCAATCAGTTCTGCCATTTGGACTGATGTCTCTTCTGGGAGACCAGAGGATCAGATGACATTAGTTTTGCTAACTACTGCTGCTCCAGCCCACCACATACCATCTTGGAGGAAGCTGCTCTCTGTCGTAAACCATACGACTTCAGGGTGAGGCAGTGGCTGGATCCTTCAAGTCTCATCCTATACTGGTTTCCTCTGCCAGTATGTGTTGACACTCATGAGCGACAGGTCCTGATGATTCTTCTGGCAGCCAGGTTGAGTGGAGCAGAAGGTCCAAGAGTTATTCTGTATTTGCTAATCCAGAGGCTCTGGTAGTAGTTTATTCTGGAGTTTGATAGCCACCTATCTGGAGGTTGACAGATGATGCTCTCCAGGGCATGGGGGGCTATAATGGATAGCTTCTGTCCCAACGTTCATTAATGAGCATCTTTTATTAGAAGCGCTGCCGCTGCTATAGCTCTTAAGCAACGGGGCCACCCAGTAGCCACTGGGTCCAGTTTTTTTGATAAGAATGCTACCGGCCTTTTCCAAAGTCCCAAAGTCTAAGTGAACACTCCCCATGCTATTCCTTTCTTTTTCTCGATGTAGAGAGTGAAGGGTTTATCTATATCTGGGAGTGCTAAGGCCGGAGCAGATAGCAGCACCTTTTTTTGACATTATCAAAAGCTTGTTGGTGCTCAGGGGTCCATTGGAATTGGGCATTCCACTTTATCAGCGGGTATAAAGGGGCAGCCAGAGAGGCGAACCCAGGAATCCATCACCTGCAAAAGCCAGCAGTCCCAAGAAACTCTCTGAGTTGTCTCTTATTAGATGGGGGTGGTATCTGCACAATGGTTTGTTTTCTGTTCTCAGTTAGCCATCATTTGCCACCCCTAAGAGAATAACCCAGGAAGATTACTTCTTGCTGACAAATTTGGGCCTTTTGGCAGAAGCCCTATATCCAAGCCGAGCAAGCTCGGATAATAGTGCTTGGGTCCCAGACTCATAGTTTTCCTTGGTGTCCGATGCCAGTAGCAGATCATCCACATATTGGAGTAGTGTGACTTCGGGGTGTGCAGTTCTGAAGTCGTTTATGTCCCTGTGGAGGGCTTCATCAAAGAGAGTGGGGGGGGGGGTTGAACCCCTGTGGGAGTCTAGTCCAGGTTACTTGGCCAGATGTTCCAGTTTCTGGGTCTATCCACTCGAAAGCAAACAGCAACTGACTGTCCTTATGTAGGGGCAAGCAGAAGTAAGCATCTTTTAAGTCCAGCACAGTGTAGCATTCCCGGTCCAGATTCAGAGTGCTAAGCAAATTATATGGATTGGGTACTGTGGGGTGAATGTCCTGCACTCTGTTGTTGATCTCTCTTAGGTCTTGAACAGGACTGTAGTCCCTAGTTACTGCTTTCTTACTGGTAGCAGGGGGGTACTCCAGGCTGATTGACAGGGCCTTAGGACCCCAAGGGCCAATTATTTCTGAATATGGTGACTTATCCCATCCTTAGCTTCTTTGCTTAGAGGATATTGTTTAACACTGATTGGAGAGGCAGAGGCTTTTAATTCTACTACTATTGGAGGTTGTTTTATGGCTAGACCTAAAACAGCAGTTTCTGCCCAGGCATTAGGATAATCTTTTATCCATTTCTGTTGTAGTTTGCCTCTTTGATCAGTCCTAGCGGGCACGAAGTGTTGATGTTCATCTTCTACGGACATAGTCAATTCTGTGACTATGGGAGTTTTTACTGAAGGTTTTAGAACATCCACTTGGGGACCATCAGGGTTAAAGGTTACTCTAGCCCCGAGTTTGGTAAACAGATCCCTGTGCATCAATGGGGCTGGGCATTCTTGGATTACTAGGAAAGAGTGGTGGACTTTTCATTTTCCTACTTCCATAATCCTCTTAGTTGTCTAAGCCCGATAAGTAGTGCCATTAGCTCCTTGAACTAGGGACCATTTATTTGATATGGGGCCCAGTGAAGCCTTAAAGGCTGAGTATACTGCTCCTGTATCCACTTCAAAGTTCACTGGAGTCCCCTCCACTTCAAATGTTACCCTGAGCTCGGGGAGGGGATCCGAGTCCTGACATTCCTAGTCCTCTTCTAGAGTCAGCATGGCGGGCTGCCGTGGCTTCTTCTTTTTGGGGCACTCTTTGACTCAGTGTCCTTTTTCTCTACAGTAGGCACATTGATCTGAGGCCAGGGACAGCCTTTGGCGTGGGCCCAAGTATCCCTTTCTGACTCCCTGCTTTTTAATTTCTGGCGTATTTGCTGCTGTGAAGAAAATCTTAGCCAATGCTTTTGTCTGCCTTTTGCTCCTTTCATCCTTTTTTTCTTCCCTTTCCTTCTCTCTCCTCTGTTCCGTGTCCTCCTCAGTTTCTCTCTTATAATATACTTATATACTTATAATATATACTTATAATATATATCTTATAATATACTTTCTCAGCTTCTCTGTCTAAATCTCTTAAGGTCGTATTTTGTAACCCATCTAGACATTGTAACTTTCTCTTAATATCTTGGGCAGCCTGCTCAATGAAGGCCATTGTAACAAATGCCTTTTGGTCATCTGCCTGAGGATCAAAAGGAGTATATTTTCTATATGCTTCCATAATTCTCTCCAGAAACATAGAGGGAGACTCATTAGGCCCTTGGATAATCTCTCTTACCTTGGCTAAATTGGTCGGCTCTCTGGCGGCCACTCTGAGACCCGCTATTAGAGCCCGGCGATAAGTGGACAGATGCTTCCTACCTTCAAAGGTGTTGGGGTCCCAGTTGGGTCCGTTCATGGGCCCATAGGGATGGAGAGAGAGCATCACAGGGGCTTCTGAGTTTTCTATTATCCATCGCCGGTGGGTTCTTTTAGGTTGCCCATCTTCCTCCAGGGGAGGAGGGGTTGCTGCTGCTGTGGGGAAGTCCCCTGGAGGGCTTGGGTCTTGCCCAATTGCCTCTAGCAGTGGAGAGGCTGAGTCAGCGGTGGGAGGATCATCAGGAACTGTGTTGGGGGTTGGGGAGGGAGAGTAGACAATAAGGAGGGGGTGGAGTGTCCAGTCTTGTGACTCAGGGAGAATGGAAGGAAGAGGGAGAGGAGCGGAAAGTTTGAATGATAGGAATGTGGGGGAAGGAGTATATGGCTGTTGATCTGGGTGGCCACGTGGCCCCGGCTGAATGACAATATCTCTGAATTTTCGGATTAGAGGAAAGTGGAAGGATTCTTCTGGGGCCATCTGAATTCGAGGATGGGCCATTCTGAAGCACAGAGAGTCTGCCAGGTACGGTGTTTTACTGAAAAAGAAAGATTCTGGGCCCTTGAGTGGACATCAGTCCAATGATCAAGGGTCAGGGACAGAGAAGAGGAAGTGCTTTGTCCCATAATGGGAGTTACTCAAACAGGGACAGTGAAGACACAAACACAACACAAAGACAAACAGTAAACGTTTAACATGAGTCCAAGACAAAGATTTGAACTGAGTAACTGGAAAATATTGATGGGTTAGACAATAAAAACAGACAGTAAACTCAACATGAGTTCAGAACAATGACCAAAACTGAGTTACCGGCAAAACCTGATGGGCTGGCAAATCAAATCCTGAAGCAAAACATAACCGAGTTGAGGAAACTACTATTCCTTGAATTCCCTAGTTCTCCAGAGTGTCCCTCAGGGACGTGATCTTGGCTCTGTGACACGTCTGTCACACCATAGGAGAGAGCTAATGCTCTTCACCAACAGCCACTTTGCCACGCCCTAGCCTGAAACCTGAAACCAGAAAGAGGCACCTTACTTACCCCGAGAGGACTCCCTTGAGGTCTTCCATTCACCGCTCCTGGATATCTCACCTGGGGCCTCCAGATGAAAAGGTGCTGCGAACATCAAAGGAAAAGACAACAAAGAGGATTTCTCATGCATCAGCAAAGGGTTTATTGGGGGTCCAGAATGCTAGGCCTCAGAGCTCCCTTCAGAGGAGCAAAGAACAAAGAGCCCCGAGAACAACTTGAGCAGCGTTTATATACATTCTTTAGAGAGCTCAGGGACTTTACATACATCATAGCCTCCTTTAGGAAATCATCATGTACCACGGGAAAATGAAATAACAACTCTAAAACATGATTAGCACATTCATTGGCGGGAAAAGTTGGGGCAGGGGGTGATTGGTCAGCCCTCAGAAGGGGTATACATTTAAACTGATTGGTTGAAGCCCTGAGATGTATACGTGGTGAGATGCACGGCTTCTGGGAAGGGGTTGTTAAGTAACTAGGTGGTCAGGGAAGATTTCAACACACATCTAATGGGCAGTTCTAGGAATTGTCTTAACTGTCACAGGAATTTCAGGTTCTGAGTGCAGCTTGGAAACTTTACAAAACCTGGTTCATTACATTTTGATTTCAATTTCTTTTATTCTTTCAGAACCTTACAGTGGAAGGTGAGAGACTTCATTCACAATGACTGCTCTTTTGACTATATTGGTTTTGGATGCACACATGGGATCATTTTTTTGATCCGTCTGTTGCTGATAATCTAAGCCACAGCCTCACACAGGGCCAAGAGCCTGATTAAGACACATCTCTTTCCAAAGCAATTACTTCTCTGAGGTCAGTTTCAGAACTCAGTCTCTGAGGAGAATCACACCAGTGTTCAAAACCAGGTGGACCCAGTCATCTCTTCCAACTGCCACACAAATGACCACAATTAAAAACAAATCATTCTCACATGGCACTCAACTTCTTACATATATACACTCATTATACCATTTGGCTAGAGGTTTTCATGAATGGCGCAGCCCAAGAGAGTGTCCAAAATAAGCTCCCTTGCCCCTCATTTGCCTAACCTCAGGGTGGCCTGAACACCCTTCCTGTGAACTAGGATTGATCACATAGTTCTTCCTTTAATACTGCTCTGCTTCTCCAATTTGAGGCCTACTGACTGTCAGGTTTAGATTCCTTATGTGATTTGGAGTAATTAGGAAACCAAAGCAACTTTGCAGCGCTTGAAAGAACTTATTTGACCCAAATGATCCCTATTCTCACTTGGTGGAAGTCAGGAAACTTACAGAGGAAGGCGAGAGACTTCATCCACAATGACTGATCTTTTTGCCATTTTGGTTTTGGATGCACACATTGCATCTTTCTTTAGATCCATCAGGAGCTGATAATCTAAGCCACAGCCTCACACAGAGCCACAAGGCTGATTCAGACACATACTTTTCCAAAGCAGTTAAGCAAAGAGCCACAGGTGATGCCCATTCACTTCCATTTGAAAACTTTTTTCTTCAAAATTCACAAAGGGGTGGCCTGAGGCAAAGACCTTCCTGACTTCAGGGTAACAGAACAATAAGTCAGCAAATCCCAATGCAGGGTTTCTCCACTGAGACTTTACTAGTCACAATGATATCTGAGTTTTGTGAGATGCTTGCAATTCCCTTCAGCTATCCAGTACATGGCCATGTCACAGAGCTTGGATGTGGTACATATCTTGGACAAAAAAACATGAGCCTATTCTGGAGAGTGGCCAGAATTCAGGAAGAAAACAGGAACTTAGGAAGATAGTAGGTGTTGCCCATCGAAAAGCAACCAACAGTCCTTTCCTAAAATGGGCAGGATGAATTCTGGGAAGCTTTCTACTAGACAGGATACATCCATTGATCTATTCTGTTTTCTAATATGTACAACCAAGGACACAGTGGGATACACAGACACAGACACACTCGCCTTGTCAAAGGACTTTCTAGAAACAGTCCACTCTAAACCAAACAAACCACCTTTCCTACCTATTCTCAGAACATGAGACAAAACCCCAAACTCACACCCACACTCAAAAAGTCACCTCCTTCCCCCAAGTAAGTCTGTGACTATCCAGAGTGTCCTCTGACTGGTGGGCCATACTATGTTCCCCCAAAATGGCCTGTCCTGTCTCAGGTCTGGTCTTCTTGTCCATCTCTGTGAAGTTGTATGGAGCCTGTGCTGACCACTACCTGCTTTCTCATTGAAGGCCCATCTTCAGAGCTCTACTTGCATTTTGTCATCCTCAAACCATTAGGTACCAAGAGAGACAGACTCTCTCCTTGGTAAATCCAAACAAGTAAGTCCACTGGGAATGGGACTGGGACTGGCTCTGTGTGCCTGGCTTCCTGGATCCCAAGTTCAGAGAGTTACATCACCAAAGACGTGAGGTAGGTCAATTCCAACAGGAAGGGAATGAGGTCACTGCCTTGGCAACCACTTTGTCCTAACACTTGTTTCCAAGGGTCCCTTGAGATGGAGGCTGCCCCTACTTCCTGTGACACTTTCAGAAGTTAGAATGGTATATCAACCGTAGACACCAAGGAGAAGCTCTCCACACAGGGTTGGTTTGGTCCATCTTCTTTATATCAGTAGGAGAGAGGCTGATTCAGACACATCACTTCATCCTGAACAGGTGGTTTGCCATGGAAGATGACTTTTGCTCTCTCAGGTCCTTCATAGCTGCTACATCTTCTCTAGGGATCATTTCTCATCAAACTTTGAGGTTCTCAGCAGGTGAAAGATCCCCTACATTCCTGTATTGTAAGACCAACTCTGTCCCTGCTCTTTTGTGAAGTTAGATTGAGGGAACAGTGTATGGTTAGGGTTAATAACTTATTCTATTTGGGTTAGGAAACATTCTGCGGGATGAATAATGGTATTGGGAACCTGCGATATTCACAAGAATATATAGGTGAAATATAAGTATGAAACCTGAAATCTAGGTACGATTTGAAGCCCTGAAGGGCAATGGGCCCTTTAGTGAGATACTTTGCTTTGAATTATGTTCTGAACAGATATCTCAGATAAATCGATGTGCAATGGCAAAGGACCTTGTACCTTGGATGATTAAATGTCCTAGAGAACATCCAGTCAAAAAGGAATAGTCGGCAGGATTAGGAAGGTAGTCAGTAGGTTTAGAAAAAAGAGTGAATATAGGATTTGAACGAAAGTTTCATTAGCAATAGGGTTTTGGGTAGAGAGTGAACGTAAATATGAGCACATATGAAGAGTCAGTCACAATGATGAACTTGGGAAAATATGTAGGAAAGCAGATATCAATAGAGACATTAGGAAATCAGGCAAAGTATAATGTAATAGGGTTAGACATTTTCAACATGGTTGAGGTTGAATATATAATCTTAGGAAGAAAGAAATATGTTGCCTCCAATAGGATTGACATTTGAGAGCATTAGGCAACCTGGACATGGTTGCTTTTAGTAATCAATGCTCACTTTCCATTTTGCTTTGGTGAAAGGTTAATAGGCACTTGTCACTTCCTGTTTTTCTGTATGCTTAACAAACCACTGTTGAAATCTTGAGAACTGTTTGCTAATTTTGTTCCCAGGATGTGCTGTCCCCAACTGCCAAACTGCAGAATATACTCCTTCACCCGGGTGCACGCAAACCGCACACTCGCCCTGACCCATCAATAAATTTTCCTTTCTGCCCTCTCCAAGAAAAGTATATAAGCTCTGTTAAAGCTGTTCTCAGGGCTCTCTGCTCTATTCAAGTGAGCTCTGAGCCCCAGCATGCTGGACCCCCAATAACCTTTTTGCTGTGGCCGAGTGAAAATGCTATACTGTTCTGTACTTAAAAGATGCTTTCTTTTGCTTGCCTCTGCATAAAGATAGTCAGTTGCTGTTTGCTTTCGAGTAGGTAGACCCAGAATCTGGAACGTCTTGTCAACTAACTTGGACTAGACTTCCACAGGGGTTCAAAAACTCCCCCACTCTCTTTGATGAAGCCCTTCACAGACATCTCTACAACTTCAGAACTACGCACCCCGAAGTCATTCTGCTTCAATATGTGGATGTCCAGCTACTGGCAGCCAACACCGAAGAAAACTGTGAGTCTGAGACCCAAGCACTATTATCTGAGCTTGCTCAACTTGGGTAGAGAGCTTTGGACAAAAAGGCTCAAATTTGCAAGCAAGAAGTAATCTTCCTGGGGTATTTCCTTAGGCGCGGTAAATGATGGCTCACTGAGCCCAGAAAACAAACCGTTGTGCAGATACCACCCCCATTTAACAGGAGACAACATAGAGAGTTTCTTGGGACTGCTGGCTTTAGCAGGTTATGGACCTGGGTTTGTGTTCTTAGCTGCTCCTTTATACCCGCTGTTAAATGAGAATGCCCAATTCCAATGGACCCTTGAGCACCAGCAAGCTTTTGATAACATCTAAGAACACTGACACTGAACTCCTCAACTTCACTGAGCCCAGCCTGCAATTTCAGAAAGCCCTACACTACATTAAAAATGTACATCAACTCAATCAACTTGGTTCAAAAAATCTGCCGGCATTACTGTAGGATCAAGAACGGAGTTTTAGACTAATTCACTCACAGTGAAAGGAAATAATTGAATGGGTAACAAAAGCCTGTCAGTTCTGTCAATTGGTTAATGCTTACCCTTCCAAGCTTCCTGCAGGAAAGCACCTATGAGGAACCAGACCAGGACAATTCTGGGAAGTGGACGTTACTGAAATTAAGCCAGCAAGGTATGGACTTAAATATCTCCTAGTCTTTGTAGATACATTTTCAGGATGGATTGAAGCCTTTCCCACCAAAAAAAAAAAAAAAAAGAAAAGAAAACCGGCACAAATTGTGGTAAAGAAGATCCTGAAAAATATTTATCAAAGACACGTCCTGCCTAATTTAATATGGTCTGATAATTGAACAGCCTTCATGGGCCAGGTAAATCAGGGGTTAGCCAGGACCCTGGGGATTAATTGGAAGTTACATTGTGCTTATAGACCCCAGAGCTCAGGACACGTAAAAAAAATAAATAAAACCATTAAAGAGACCTTAACAAAATTAAGCTTAGAGACCGGCATAAAAGATTAGACTATGCTCCTGCCTTATGCACTGTTTCATGCAAGAAATACTCCCTTTCTTTCTTTGTGTAACCTCACCCCCTATGAAATTCTCTATGGGGCCCTTCCTACACTAAGAGACCTAACCCCGACTCTAAGACCTAAGGATCCCTTCCACACACCCTTGCTTGACATACTTAAATCTCTTGTAAGAACTCAGCTATACCTGTGTAAACAGCTGGCCACTGCCTTCCAACCTGGGGACAAGGGGAATCCACATTGATATCAAGAAAGAGACTTCCTCTACATCAGATGACATCAGGTGTCATCCCTGGAACCCCGCTGGAAAGGACCATTCCAAGTGCTACTTATAACACCTACAGCAGTAAAAGTAGAGGGAATCACTTCCTGGATCCATGCCTCTCATCTCAAGCCTGTGCCATGTCCAGACTCTGGCTGAAAACTGGAAAAAACTGTTAACCCTTTCAAATTGCATATTCGCCACGTGGGTAAGGCTATAGACTCTCCTTGGCCACCCGTAGTCCTAACGCTCATCAGTCCCTTCAGCAGCGATGGCTGATCACAAATACTACTAGACAAGAAGTATGGTCTATCTTGCATACAGCCCCCTTAGGGACCTGGTGGCCATCTCTCCACCCAGACATTTGTCAGCTGGCTATAGGTCTTTCCTATTAGGATATCCCTGATGAAGAGGATCTCACTAAAATTCCATTAAATCCTTTCCGTACCATAGATAATGGAAACAAACATTATGGTTGTAGGGACAGGCAAGCCAGATGCAGGTTGGCTAGCCTATATTAGTATGTTTGCCCGGCAGACTATCAAAGCCACAAACCGCCACGGCTGTGTGGGGGAAAAGCCGACTTCTTCTGTAAGTCATGGGTATTTGAGCATACAGGGGCTGCCTGGTGGAACCCAAAATCCTCATCAAATTCAGTACACAGCATTGGCCATATTACCACTTAGAAAACCCAAACTGATGGCCAACAGAGGAGTCTCTAGATCCTCAAATTCTGTGTGACCTTTTTAACTTCTGCAAGTGCTCAAAAGGGTGAAAGGAAATTCCCCTATGTGAAGGCCTTTTTCCTCTTTCGCTCACATCCTGAACTATGCTTCTCCAATAGTTCCTCAAACTCAGCCTTCTGCTCCAGACTCTCTTCTGTCAGTCCCACCTCAGCAAACCTGATTTCTCTTCTCCAATTACTAGATCAAAAACCGAAACCTCCGCCGGTTCTCAGAGCATTGCCCCCTTGCTGAGGTAGCAGGTACTGAGGTACCCATCCATCCACTCACTTCTCTCTTTTCCTGTCAGTGCCCACACCGGGTCCCACCAGGTCCTCTTACCACTTAACCCAAAGCTCAAACCAGCTTAGGAGAGCCCTCAGACCCCTATCGAAGATGTAATGAAAATGGCCTTTAAAGTTGCTTTGTCATCACTGAAAACAGGGTACTAAGAATTTAAAGTCCCTCACAGGCTTTTTGGGATACTCACTCCCGTCTTCCTTTCTGCTCTACCTATTCTACTGCTCAATTTATGTTGCTAGGAAAATCCCAAACCCCTTTCCCATTATTCCTTTACATCTCTCCTTCCTTATTCTCAGATCCACGGAGCTGCTCTCACCCCCCGCCTTCCCCGTCTTCCCCCTCTGTACCAGGCCCACAGAAAAATCTTCACTGAACTTCTCCAGAAGTCTTCACCATGGCTGACTTTAGGACTTTCAGCAAAAGAGTCTCTATAAATGAGTTCAGTGTAGATTAACTTCCTCTTTTTCTGTTGCCCTGTTCTACTTGGCTACTGGCTGGAAAAATCAGCACTCCTAAGCTAGACACCCCCTTAATAGTTTTTCACAGAATATGTTAACAAGGCCTCTGGCCTTGAGCTGGGGCTTCACAGAGATGGCTACATTTCTAAGATAAAAATTTACAAACTGGGCTCCATGGTAACAGTTGGCAGGGGGATAAAAGAAAAGGAAAAAAAGCTCTCTGCCTCCCAGGTGTCCTTGAAAAGTTAACTTGCCCACAATAAAGGAAAAAACAGAAAAAAAGCTTCTTTTGTGAATTTCTGCAGACTGTGAACTTCTGAGTCCCTTCTCTTTCATGTTGGGTACAAAATTCTGAAACTACCTAAACTTGGGGTTCAGGATGTTAATTGATTACAACAGAAGCAATGCCCTCTGAATCCGGTTGCAACCAAATAGGACTGTTTCCCTGTCTTTGGTGCTATCTTAAGTGCCGTGCCTTGTCCGTCCCTACAACAGTATAATTCTATATACTTAAACATTGTTCATGTTTTCATGAAATGGTCAACAGATGTGATTAATTGTGTAATGGTGAAGATGTGTCCCAGATTGCTCTATAATGACCCAGGTTCATTTGAAGTTCAAACACGGGGGCATACAACCCGGTTCCACTGGGAACATATATCCCTCACTTTAGCCATCATATTAGGAATTGGAGTTGCGGCAGTGGTAGTCACAGGAACCACTGCCCTGCTCCATGGTACACAACAAATGACCCAAATAGAAGCAGCAAGAGACCAAAACTTAAAGATAATAGAAACCTCCATCACAGCTTTGCAGGAATCTTTAACATGTCTCTCTGAAGTTGTTTTAAACTCCAGTTGAGAGTTGGACCTCCTCTTCATGAGAGAAGGGGGCCTTTGTGCTGCATTGATGTAAGAATGTTGTTTTGATGCCGACCATACTGAGGTTGTAAAAAAAACCTTTGAGTAAAATAAAAGGATGCCTTGAAAAGCGTCAACGAGAGAGAGAGGCCCAAAAAGGGTGGTTTGAGTCTTGGTTCACACAGTCCCCCTGCTTATCTACGCTTTTATCAACCCTGGCCTGTCCAATAATAATCCTCATATTATTGCTAACTATAAAACCCTGTTTGCTTAACCATGTAATTTCTTTTCTCCAAGCTCAAATTGGATAAGTTAAACTTATGGTAATACCCCACTAGCAGACATAGAATGTGACACGTCCCAATAATCACTTTTATGATTAAAAGTAGCAAGAAGAAGAAGTGGGGAATGAAAGGTTAATAAAAAAGGTACTTGTAACTTCCTGTTTTTCTGTATGCTTAACAAAACACTGTTGAAATATTGAGAACTGTTTGTAATCTTGTTCCCAGATTGTGCTGTCCCCAACTGCCAAATTGCAGAATGTATTCCCTCACCCAGTTTCACACTAACCACCCACTCGCTCTGACCCATCAATAAATTTCCATCCCTGCCCTCTCCAAGAAAAGTATATAAGCTCTGCTTAAGCTGTTCTCAGGGCTCTCTGCTCTATTCATGTGAGCTCTGAGCCCCAGCTTGCTGGACCCCCAATTAACCCCTTGCTGTTGCATGAGACACTATCTTGGTGATCTCTTCCACCAACGCTTGCAGGAACATTACTTGGATGTTTGAATGTAGAAGAGAAAATCCAGTCATAAACGGATAGTCGGTAAGATTAAGAAGATAGTCGGTGGGTTTAGGAAGAAGAGTGAGTATAGGATTTGGAAAACAATATCTTTAGCAATACGGGTTTGGTTAGAGAGTGAATGTAAATGTCAGCACATGTGAACAGTCACAATAATGAAGTGGGAAAAATATGTAGGAAAGCAGATATCAATAAAGACATTACGAAATCAGGCAAAGTATAAAGTGCGTGATACGATTAGACATTTTCAACAGAATTGAGTTAGAATATATAATCTTAAGAAGAAACAAATATGTAGTCACCAATAGGATTGACATTTGAGAGCATTAGGCAACTTTGACATGGATGTTTTTTGTAATCCATGCTCACTTTCCATTTAGGCTTTGGTACAATCAAAAGTGTGACCTTTACATTTGTCTCCAGAATACTACTGTGATAAAATGTATATGTAGATGTGGTGACATGAGTGTTTCTTCCACCATTTCTGGGAGCAATATTTTGAAGACATATAAATGGGTATTGGGGGTACAAAGAGGTGTACACTGTGTCATAGAATATAGAGATAATGCATGAATAGACCATAAGTGAATAAATAATATAACTGGTTCCACATTAAATAACGGATTGAATAGATATATGAAAATATATAAGAAATCTTATATTGATATACAATCATTCATTCCAACCAATGATACATCTAATATTAATATTAGGGTTACGGTTTATCATGAAGATATGTTAGTTTTGCTACAAAAGTGATTATGGAAATCGAAAATAATGTGTTTGGAAAGAGTCAGTCATAATGCTGGCAATATGTAAACAAGGCCTCTGGCCTTGAGCTGGAGCTTCACAGAGATGGCTACATTTCTAAGATAAAGAAGTTACCAACTGGGCTCCATGGTAACATCTGGCTGAGAGAAAAAAAAGAGAAGAAAATAGCTCTGCCCCATTCCCGGTATCCTTAAAATGTTAACTTGCCCAGAACAGAGAAAAAAAAAAACAGAAACAAAAACTGCTTTTTATAAACTTCTGCAGATTGTGAACTTCTGAGCCCCTCTCATCCATGTTGGGTACAAAATTCTGAAACAATTTAAACTTGGGGTGGAGGGGATTAAATGATTACAACAGAAGCAATGCCCTCTAAATCCGGTTGCAACCAAAAAGGACTGTTTCCGTGTCTTCGGTGCTATCTTAGTTGCCTTACCTTGCCTTGTCCATCCCTTTTCTCATGAAAAGACCAGTCGAGAAACATGGAGGAATGCATGTGCTCTGAAGCAGGAAGTGATTGATAGTGAAACAAATGCCTATTAATTTTCTAACTTGTGGATGAAATATATATCCTATGATGTGCATAAATTGAAGAAATAGTAATCTACCAGTGTTGAATAAAAATGAACGTCAAAATACACATCATGTCCGATTGGAATCTACTTGCATTGATGTTAAACTGGGTCAGGTACTGTAGAAATATTAGGATTTGTGTGCACCATTCACTCAAGTTACTTTTCAGTATAGGAAAGAAATATGTTTTTATGGTTAATGAATATTTCTAAGAATAATCTTTGGAAAGTTGATTATAAATTTACGTATATGAATATGAATGAATTTCATGAGTGTAAAATAAGACACATATTTCATATTTTGAAAAATCTGAAGAGTGTATATATATATATATATATATATATATATATATATATATATATATATATGTGTGTGTGTGTGTGTGTGTGTGTGTGTGTGTGTGTGTGTGTGTGACTAAAGTCACGGTGGCCTGGACACCCTTCTTGTGAACCAGGAGTGATCAAATAAGTCTGCCATTAATACTTTTCCACTTCTCCAATTTGAGGCCTTCTGACTTTGGCGTTTAGATTCTTTATGTGAAATGGAGTCAAGAAAAAACCGAAGCACTTATGGATTTGCCTCTGCATGGTTTTGAAGAATTCATTTGACCCAAAGGATCCCTATTCCCCTTGATGGAGGTCAGGAACTTTACAGAGAAAGGCGAGAGACTTCATCTACAATGACTGCGAATTTTTGCCATTTTGATTTTGTATGCACACATGGGATCTTTCTTTACATCCATCAGGTGTTGGTAATCTAAGCCACAGCCTCACACAGGGCCAAGAGACTGATTCAGACACATCCCTTTCCAAAGCAGTTAAGCAAAGAGCCACAGGTGATGCCCACTCATTTCCATTTGAAAACTGGTTTCTTCAGGCTTCAGAAAGGGGTGGCGTGAGGCAAAGCCATTCCTGACATTCAGGGCAAAAGAACAATAGGTAAGCAAAAGGCCCATAGCAGGGTTCCTCCACTGAGACTTTACTGGTCACACTGATATCTGAGTTTTCTGAGATGCTCGCCATTCCCTTCAGCTATCCAGTACATGGCCATATCACAGAGCTTGGAGGTGGTAAATATCTTGGACATAAAACCATGAGCCTATTCTTGAGTGTAGCCAGAATTCAGGAAGAAAATGGGAACTTAGGAAGTTTGTAGGTGTTGCCCTTCGATAATGCAAGCCACAATCCATTCATAAATTGGGCAGGATTGATGCTGGGAAGCTTTCTACTAGACAGGACACATCCATTGATGCATTCTCTTTTCTAATGTCTACAACAACAGACACATTGGGATACACAGACATAGAAACACTTGCCTTGTCAAACGACTTACTAGAAACAGTTCACTCCAAACCAAACAAACCGCCTTTCTTACCTTTTCTCAGAACATGAGATAAAACCACAAACACACAACAAAAACCACAAAGGCAACGCCTTCCCCCAAGTAGGTCTGTGACTATTCGGAGTGTACTCTCACTGGTGAGCCTTACTATGTACCTCCAAAATGGCCTGTCCTGTCTCAGATCTGGTCTCTTTGGCCAACTCTGTGAAATTGTCAGGAGCCCGTGGTGAGCCACTACTTGCTTTCTCTGGAAAGGCCAGTCTTCAAAGCTTTCCTGGCATTTGGCCATCTTCACATCAATAGATACCAAGAAAGACTGACTCTGTCCTTACAAAATCCAAACAAATGAGCCCACTGGGACTGGGACTAGGACTGGCTCTGGGTGCCTGGAATCCTGGATCGCAAGTTCAGAGAGTTCCATCACCAAGGAATAGAGATGAGGTCACTTCCTTCAGGAACTGAATGAGGTCACTGCCTTTGCAACCACTTTTTCCTAACAGTTGCTTCCAAGGGTCCCATGAGATAGATGCTGCCCCTATTTCCCGTGACCCTCTCACCAGTTAGAATACTATATCACCCATAGGCACCCGTGAACAGCTCTGCACACAGGCCTGGATTGGTCCATCTTCTGTACATTAGGAACAGAGACACTCAGTCAGACACAACCCCTCTTCAGACAGGGTTGTTTTCCATGGAAGATGACTTTTGCTCTCTCAGGTCCTTAATAGCTGCCTACATCTTCTCCAGGGATTATTTCTGCATGGACCTTTGAGGTTTTCAGCAGGTGGTATATCCCCTACATTCCTATATTGTAAGACCAACACTTTCCCTGCTCTTTTATAAAGTTAGAATGAGGGAATAGTATATGGTTTGGGTTAATTACATGTTCGATTTGGGTTAGGAATCATTTTGCTGGATGAATAATGGTATTGGAAATCTGTGATATTTATAAAAATATAGAGGTGAAATATAAGTATGAAAACAGAAATCTAAGTAATATTTGAAGGCCAGAAACGGATTGGGCCCTTGATTGGGAGACTTAGCTTTGAATTATGTCCTGCACAGATGTCTCAGATAAATCAATACACAATGGCATCGGACCTTGTACCTTGAATGATTGAATGTCGAAGAGAACATCCATTCAAAAAAGGATAGTCAGTAGGATTTGGGAGATAGTTGGTAGATTCAAAAAGAAGAGTGAGTATAGGATTTGGACCAAAAGTTATTTAGCAATTGGGTTTCAGGTAGAGAGTGAATGTAAATGTCAGCACAAATGAACAGTCAAAATGATGAACTGGGAATTTATGAAGGAAAGCCGATATCAATAGAGACATTAGGATATCAGGCAAAGTAAAGTGAGTGATAGGATTAGACATTTTCAACAGGGTTGAGTTTGAATATATAATCTTAGAAAGAAACAAATATGTAGTCAACAATTGGATTGACATTTGAGAGAATTAGGCAACCTGGACATGGATGTTTTTAGAAATCCATGACCACTTTAAATTTAGGCTTTGGTACAATCATAAGTGTGACCTTTGCTTTATTTTCCAGAATATTACTGTGGTAAAATGTATATGTAGATCAGGTGACATGAGTATTTCTTCCACCATTTCTGGGAACAATATTTTGAAGACGTATAAATGAGTATTGGGCTAGAAAGTGGTGTAGTATCTGTCTAAGAATATAGAGATAATGCAAGAATAGACCATACTGTGAATAAATAATATAATTGGTCCGCTTTAAATAATGGATTGAGTTGATATCTGAAAACATACAGAAAATCTAATGTTGATATAAAATCATTCATTCCAACCAGTTATACTTCTAATGGTAATATTAAGGTGATATTTCATCATGAAGAGTGTGTGAGTTATGCTTCAAAAGTGATTATGGAAATCGAAAATAATGTGTTTAGAAAGAAGTCTTGTTAAAAAACATGGAGTAATACATGTGTTCTGAAGAATGAAGTTATTGAAAGTGAAACAAATGCCAATAAATTTGCTACTTGTGTATGAAATATATATCTTATGATGTGCATAAACTGAAGAAATAGTAATGTACAAGTGTTGACTAAAAATGAACATCAAAATACACATCACGTTCCATAATTATATACTTGCATTGGTGTTAAACTGGGTCAGTTACTGTAGAAATATTAGGATTCGTATGCACCATTCACAGAAGTTAGTTTTTATTTCTAGGAAACAAATATGTATTTCAGGTGGATGAATATTTCTGAGAATAATCTTTTGAATATTTGATTATAAATCCACATACATGAATACGAATAAATTTAGGGAGTGTACATTGAGACCCATATATTTCATATTTTGAAAAACTTGGAGAGTGTACACACACACACACACACACACACACACACACACACACACACAGACATTAAAAAGTAGCAATATATATGGAAATCGAAATTCATCATGAAATGTATATCATCCACTGATCCAAAAATATTCATTATACTGAACATGATTTTATTTATCATGTTGTTCATCTACGAAGCTCACCCATAGGTTGAATTTTCAGTTCCAACTGTGTTTAGGTGGAGTGATCTCTTCTCCCAATTTGTATCTGCAAAGTCAGCCACCTCACAAGAATGTACATGTGATAACAGGTATGATTCAATATGTGCATATGAAATAACATGTGCTGAATTGGCTACAGAGAAAGGCAGAGAGGAATTCATCTATTTGTTAACTTTAAAAACACATGGAGAACTATTTCAACAAAATATTGACTAGATTTATAAGTCCTACCCTGTATAATGCAAAAGGCAAGTCCAGCAATACACTATGTCTCGTCTAAACTGCTTGTATTTCTATTCGGTTTGGGTTATTTTTCTCCATCATATTAGAATTAGTAGTCAGAGTCTAGTAGGGTATGCGTTAGTGTCAGGCATTCAGCATTTTGAATTGAAAATAGGAAAATGAATCCAATGTGTATGTAAATATGTGCTTCACAAATATCTTCCCACTCTAATCCAGAACAATGCCTTGACTTTACCTTCACTCCAAGTAAAATACAATTAGAGTGGACGAGTTAGAAAATCTGTGAATACATATCTGGAATGTAATATGCTCAAGAGTTCACAACCTTGAAGGTGGTAGAGGAGTTTCCAAAAGTAAGGGACAGGTAAATACTCCACAAAAATGGAGCTCTTCTGGACTAAAGACTTCTGGTGAAACTGCCTCTGAGTTTGGGCACTTGAAATATTTGTTGTTGTCAGGAGTTTTAGCTTTTTTTGTAGAGAGACCATCAAAGCTAGGTATGTATCTAAGTGACCTGGAGGACATGGTTTCTTATTTTCTAATGAACATGAGGCAGCAGTGCTGAATTCTCTCTTTGTAGGTAAACTGTGGCCACTGCGGGCAAACTCTTTCCGTGTGGACTGTAAAGCCATCTGGCCATCCTCCACTTGTCGATGTGTTTCTTGCTGCTGCAATGTGAGTTTGGTATTTGCTTCACAAAATACAAGGAGTTAAACTGGGACACAGTGCTAAAGGGAGTTCTGTCACGTGTGGTGTGTCAGGTTCTGCAGGATAATGAACCAACCAGGCTTCAATCCCACATAGCTTGCATCCTTAACCATAGCAATCTGATTCTGAACATTGCCCTGAAAACTCTCCACATAACAAGATGCCTTTACATAGAAGGGTCTGCTGGGTGCACCATGTCAGTCACAAGCCATTTGGAAGCCAATGGCAGATCCACATTGCCCCACCACAGATATTTTATCACACAACTGCACACGACTTTTCTAGGCCCATTTCACATCAGGCTCCAACTTACTGGCATCTCTGTTCTACACCATTTTCATGGTCATGGGAATTTCAAAAATTTCATGGTATTTATCTAGCCATTTTACAAGAATGATGTTGGAGGCACTGTGTGTTTAACTTCATTCAGGAACAATTAAATGGTGAGGAAGCTCATTTCAATGAAAGCTCTGGAGAAATCTCACAGGCAAGGCTTCCAAAGAGTGGCCAAAATTTCACAGGAAGCCAGACCTATTGCTGTCTACAATGTGAGGTACATGTGTGTTTTGACTCTCAACTATGGCTGCCATGTCTTTCAGAATAAAACCATGTGATATCCTGGATTAGATTCCAAGTGCTCTGTGGAAAGCAAACCTGGGCCTAGATCTCGGTTTCCAAGGGCAACTCTCATGCGTGACCAACTAAAATCCCAACATATTTCATGATAACACTTCTCTAAGTCAGCTCTAGAACTCAGTCTCTAAGGGGAATCACACCAGAGTTCAGCCCAGGTATACCCAGTCATATCTTCCAACTACCACACAAATGACCACAATTAAAACCAAACACTCCCACATGGTCCTCATTTTCTTCCATATATACACTCTCATACTACGCTCTGTCTGGAGGTTTCCATGAGTGGCGAAGTCCAAGACAGTGTCCAAACTAAGCTTTCTTGCCCTTCATTGCCTAAAGTCATGGTGGCCTGGACACCCTTCCTGTGAACCACGTGTGATCAAATAGGCCTGCCCTTAATACACCTCTGCTTCTCCAATCTGAGGCCTACTGACTGTCAGGTATAGATATTTTTATGTGAATTGGAGTCATGAGAAAACCCAAGAACCTATGTGCTAGACTCTCCAGGGCTTTGAAGAACTCATTTGACACAAAGGATGCGTATTCTCACTTGATGGAGTTCAGTAGACTTATAAAGGAAGGCAAGAGACTTCATCCACAGGGACTGCTCTTTTGGCCATTTTGGGTATGGATTCACACACGGAATGATCCATCAGGTGATGAGAATCTAAGCCACAACCTCACACAGGTCCAAGAGGCTGATTCAGACACATTATCAGGATCAATCACTTGATTTTTTCCTCTGTCTAACTAGCTAGAGAGACCTTCTCTTTTAATTGAATTTTTATCTCTGTCTGACTAGCTCGAGAGACCTTCTCTTTTACTTGAATATTTCTACTATAACTATAATACAACCCAAGAAGATAAAATTATTACTCCATATACTATGAATCAAATTGATAATTTAGATAATTAGTTAAATACTTGGGCAATAATCATGTGCAAATCTAATGTTTCATTTGATAACCACTTACCATCTAATCCTTTATTGTCTTTTTGGTCATCACATCATGTAATTTTTCCAAAAATGACAAGAAAAACACCTATTATAAATGCTACAAATATATTCACTGATGGGTCAAATAATGGTACAGCAGTAATATTTACACCTGATCAAACTTTTACATTTTTAGTACCCAAACAATTAGCTCAAAATGTAGAGCTTAATGCAGTATTACAAGCTTTTGTGATGCTTAAAGCATCTGTAATTAATTTATTTTCCGATAATCAGTATATAGTTAGTGCTATAGTATCACTTGAAGATGGTAGAAGGATTTCCCCTTCCTCTACTATTTTCTCTTTGCTTTCGACTATACAAAGTCTAATCTGGGACAGGAAAGTTCCGTTTTTTATAGGATATTTCAGGACACATACAGGATTGCCTGGAGCCCTTAGTTTGGGCAATTATTTAGCAGATAAAACAACACATGACATTCATACATATTTTCTCTACACTAGAAGAAGCTACAAATTTTCATAAAAAGTTCCATGTCAATGCTAATACTTTACAAAAGCGTTTCAAAGTAACTAAGGAACAAGCTCAACAAATAATAAAACAATGTCAAAATTGTGTGACCTTTTTACCACAAGTTAATCTTGGAGTCAATCCTAGAGGATTGATACCTAACCATATTTGGCAGATGAACGTCACAAACTTTCCAGAATTTGGAAAATTAAAATATTTGCATGTTACAGTTGATACTTCTTCTGGATTTTTGATGGGCTCCCTTCTTGCTGGAGAAAAAAACTAAAGATGTTATAGCTCATTGCTTACAAAATTTTGCCACTGTGGGCGTTCCAAAAGAGTTAAAAACAGATAATGCCCCTGCTTATACTTCTACTTCTTTTAAACAATTTTGCTCATCATTTGGCATTACTCATATAACAGGAATCCCATACAATCCACAGGGAGAAGGCATAGTTGAAAGAGCACATGAAACTATTAAAACGTACATATTAAAGCAAAAAGAACAAATTGTGAAGGGGTATATATTCCCCAAAGGTAAACTTAAAATAACCCTTTTACTCTAAACTTTTTAAATTTGGGTTCATCAGGGCTTAGTGCTGCAGAAAGGCATATATGTCCAAAAAATGTACATAAGCCCAAGGTACTTTAGAAGGATATTCTAACAGGACAATGGAAAGGTCCTGACCAAGTAATTGTCTGGAGTCCGGGGTCTGTTTTTGTGTTTCCACAGGGAGAACAGTAGCCAATTTGGATTCCAGAGAGATTAACTAAAGAGATTTCTACAGACCAAAAATAAGATGATTTGGCTCAAATCAATAAGAGCTGATATGCAGAACTCCAGTTTGGCTGTTCTTACATCTGTGACAGAACCAGAATGTTTTTTTCAAATCTATTTTATTATTCCCCTTTCTCATATCATGAAGTTTTATTTTGTTTTTTTTAGCTCATACAGAACTAGGTTAATGTTTTGCTGATCAGTTCTATTTTTGGACAATAGAGTTTTTAGACATTGCAATGGAGATTTCACCTGTAAAAAGTCATAAGGCCTTTAATATTATGTCATGTGTTGTATGTATTATATTATGTGTGCACTTGTGTTTTGTGTTATATGTTTGATTTCACATCTTTTCTGTGTTGACTATATTCTTTTCAAGTTGATATACTTTGTCTTCATTATCTGATGTTCTGAATTCTACTTGATCTAGTCTGTTTGTAATATTCTCATTAGCGCTTTTAATCTGATTTACGGTTTCTTGCATTTCTATGATTACAACTTGATTATTTTTTAACACCTATATCTCCTGATAAAGCTCATTCTTTGCGGATTTAATTTGTGTGGTTAGTTCCTCTTCAAAATATACTTTCAATGCTTGGATTTGCTGTCTCATGTCTTCTCTAATATTCTGTTCCATCTGAATTAGGAATGCCTTGATTTCTTTCCCTGTCCATATTTCTGATTCTTCTAGGTCCTCCTGTATATTTAGATTGTCCTGCATTGTTTGTAACCCCCTTTTCCCTTGTTTTTTCATATTGTTCACGTTGCTTTCCAGCTCTGTTTGACTGCTTTGTAACTGCTTTCTCCTATACATTTGTTTTGGCTTTGTATATCTCTGTTGTCTCTCTTTTGTGGTGGAAGATTATGCCTAAAAATTTTGGGCTTTGTTGTACTTTAAAGCTGATTCATTCAATTCATATAAGGCTTCTAGGTTCTGTATGCATATAATGATTTGCTGTTTGTTCTTAGGACTATATGTTTAGGTTGGGTGCTCTGGTGGTACAATGGTTAGTATGTCTCGGCTACTTTAGAAGATTGCTCCACTGAAGGTGGATACTACCAGGCAATTGGATCAGGGTGTTGGTAGTAGCTAGGTATTTAGGAGTCTTATAGACAGCCTCGAGACATTCACCTATTTGCATTTAGACAATTACACACAATGGAAGATGTAATGCTTCGAATGAGAGTTGGGGGGTAGGAGAATGAAGGTGCTCTTAAAAAGAAAAAAAGGATAGAGGGAGAGATAGATTAGAGGGGAATGAAAAGAACAATAAAACTTGAAATGGGATAGAAAGAGAGAAGGAAAAGGGGGGAAAGGAACAGGGAGAGAAGAAGGAGAGAAAAAAATATCAACAACAGCAACAACAACAACAAAAAAATTAAAGTCTTAGAGATCCACCTTCTTCTCTTCCAGTAGGCGGAGCTGTGCCTTCCAAGCGGAGTGTCTGCTCTCTACCTGCCGATAGCTATCCCTTTAGGGCGTCTTTTGGGGGTCTCTCAGACTTGTCAGTCCAGAGCCATTTCACTTCTCCAGCTCTTAACCCCCTTCCTCCTGTCAGCCTGCCAGCCAGGTCCTGTTCCCCAGAAGTGATTCTCCAGAGATCTAGTTACACTTGCAGCCCCACCGAGTGCCCCTTTTAAGCCTCAGTGCTGTGGTAAACTGGCGGATAAGACCTTAGGGGTCACCACTGGTGATATGGGGGCCTTGGGTTCTGGGCTCCCCTCTGCTTCCCTACGGACACGACCCCTGAGAAGTCAATGAAGTTTCCTGGCTGCTTGTATCAGTATGGGGAGTCACACACCTGCTAAAGTGGATTTTGCTGGGAAGGAATTTCGCCGGCCGAACTCCGATGATGTCACCTCTCTGCTATGGTGGGCCCCAGGCTTCTTGCCGGATTGACCGAGGGGAGGGGTGGGATTGGTCCTGCCCGGTTCACCTCAGCTCCTGGCGCGTGGAGGCTTGGCTAAAGACTTCTTCCTTCCAAGCTGTGTCTCGGCGTCTAGCAGGACCCAGTCACTTTGGCTGCGGGCCGGTGGACGGATCTGCAGCTGTGCCCGCGGTGCGCAGACTGTGGCTGGTGAATCTCAAACTCCGCGTCTAGTGGCAGGGTCCCACTCGTCCGGGTCACACAGACGCTTCAAAAAAATTCTTGTAGCTCCCGGGCAGTCTCCCTTCAGTGGAATTTTGCTAGGAGAATCTCCGTTGGTAGAATCCAAGAGTTATCCTTGCGACTTTATGACCCCATCACTGGGAGTGCATTAAAAGCGCAGCCTCTCTGCCCGCCGCCATGTTGGATCCACCTTTTCTTTTCATTATATTTAATAATTCTCTTCTAGACAATGTAAATTGTTAAGAAAATTGTTTTCTTTTAGTGCCTTTTGGAATGTTACATAATTCTTTCTTTAGGCATTGTTGCCAGAATTTCTATCTTCATCCCAGTGCATGTGAAGTCAAAGATAAAACCAATCTACAGCTTCTGCAATAGCCATCACTGAACTGGTTGCAGAACTTGCCTGGACTATGTATCACTTGTATGCATTGTGAACTCACCTGCCTGCATTGTGAACTATCTGTTGGTGCAGTGACGTGTGGTAGTGTTGGGGTATTTCTCTGATGATGTCATCGGTGGTACAATTTTTTCAAAAAGAGCCATCAATTGCCTTGGTGTATCTTCCTCCCTTCTGCTTGTCATGGTTGTTCAGCTAAAATTAGGGGGCCAACAGAGATGAGGCAAAGAGCCTCACCCGCCCGCTGGTACAAAGACCTCTCCACACGTGTGGATGTATACTGGATCTGTAGTCAGTGACGGGTAAGATCCAATTACAATGGTACCAATCTAAGACAGGAGGCTGACACCTTGAGGTCAGGTCATTCGATAATGGGTAAGAACCATATGTACTATTGGACAACCTAAGGCAGGCATGGTCCCTAAGCCACATGCTTGTTGTTTAAACAGAGAGGGTTAGATGTTGAGAGCCACAGCCCAAGGGGCCAAAGCAAACTTTCAGACTGCCAGCTGATGGTTGGCTCACAGCGGCCCCAGCAACATCTAGCTGATTGGCTCCTCTGCGGTGATGCCCATTGGGCTGTTTCCCCACCCTTTCAAATTATGGAGCTGCTTTTTGGGGGACTTTTTTGGCTCTGCTCAAACAACCCAGCCAATCGACCTCAAGAGCAGGAGGAGAGGGGAGGTTGAGAGCTTGTGGGAAGCCGGTGGTGGCAGTTGTGCTCTGAGTGTTTTTCCCGAGGAGCTATTTTTTGGCGTGTGTGGTTCTAAAAATAAAGTTAGCTTTTGACAAGTGGCTCCTGAATTGTGCCCAGCCAGACTGTGTCAATCCTAAATTGATGGAGCAAAATAACCAAAACAGAATAGAAATACAAGCAGTTCAGAGGAGGCATGGTGTATAGCTGGACTTACCTTTTGTATGATAAAGGGTAGGTGTTATAAATCAAGTCAATATTAAATTGAAGTAGTTCTCCATGTGTTTTAAAGATAACAAATCCGTGAATTCCTGTCGCCCTTTATCTGTATCCTATTCAGCACATGTATTTTTGTATGCACATATAGAATCCTACCTGGTATAACATGTACACTTTTGTGAGGTGGCTGACTTGGCAGATACAAATTGTCAAAAGAGATCACTCCTCCTGAACGTTGTTAGAACTGAAACTTAAAACTACGGGTGAGCTTTCTAGTTGAACAAGATAATACATAAATCCATGTTCAGTAAAATGAATATTTTTGGATCTGTGAAATATATATTTCATAATAAATTTCGATTTGCATATATATCGCTACCTTTTAATGTCTGTGTGTGTGTGTGTGTGTGTGTGTGTGTGTGTGTGTATATATATATATATATATATATATATATATACACACTCTCCAGATTTTTCAGAATATAAAATATATGTGTCTTATTATACAATCCCTAAATGCATTCATATTCATGTATGTGGATTTATAATCAAATATTCACAAAATTATTCTCAGAAATATTCATCCACCTCAAATACATATTGTTTCCTAGTACTGAAATCTAAATTCAGTGAATGGTGCATAGAAGTCCTAATTTTTCTACAGTATCTGACCCACTTTAACATCAATGCAAGTAGATTACTATGGTACATGATGTGTATTATGACATTCATTTTTATTCAACAATGTTACATGACTATTTCTTCAGTTTATGCACATCATAGGATATATATTTCATTCACAAGTTTTCAAATTTATAGGCATTTGTTTCACTTTCTATCACTTCCTGCTTCAGTACACATGTATTCCTCCATGTTTTTTGACTGGTCTTTTCATGAGACTACTTTTCATTTTAGATTTCAATAATCGCTTTTGAAGCAAACCTCACACACTCTTCATGACAAACCATAACCTTAATATTACCATTAGATCTATAAATGGTTGTAATGAATGTATGTATATCAATATAAGATTTCCTGTATATTTTCAGATATCAATTCAATCCATAATTTAAAGTTGGAACCAGTTATATTATTTATTCACAGTATGGTCAATTCATTCATTTTATCTATATTTGTAGACACAGGGTAGACCTATTTGTACACCCAATACTAATTTATACATCTTCAAAATACTGACCACAGAATTGGTGGAAGAAATACTCATGTCACCTGATCTACATATACACTTTATCACAGTAATATTCTGGACACAAAATGCAAAGTTCACACTTATGATTGTACCAAAACCTAAATGGAAAGTGAGCATGGATTACTAAAAACATCCAAGTCCAGATGGCCTAATGCTCTCAAATGTTAATCCTATTGGTGCTAAATATTTGTTTTTTTCTAAGATTGTATATTCAACATCTACCATGTTGAAAATGTCTAATCCTATCAATCAATTTATACTTTGCTGATTTCTTCATGTCTCTATTGATATCTGCTTCCCTATATATTTTCCCCAGTTAATCATTGTGACTGACTCATCACATGTTCTGACATTTACATTCATTCTCTACGAGAAACCCTATTGCTAAAGAACTTTTGGACCAAATCCTATACTCACTCTTCTTCCTAAACCTACTGACTATCTTTCCAATCCTACCGACTACCCTTTTTAAGTGGATGTTTTCTTCTACATTCAATCATCCAATTTACAAGGTCCTATGCCATTGTTTATCGATTTATCTGAGACATCTGTGCAGAAGGTATTTCAAAGCTAAGTATCCCAATCAAGGACCCAATGCTCTTCTGGGCTTCAAATCTTACCTAGACTTCTGTATTCATACTTATATTTCACCTGTATATTCTTGTAAATATCACAGGTTCCCAATGCCATTATTCATCATGCAGAATGATTCCTAACCCAAATAGAACCTGTTATTACCCTAACCATACACTGTTCCCTCAATCTAACTTTACAGAAAAGCAGGGACAGAGTTGGTCTTACAATCAGGAGTGTAGGGGATCTTCCACCTGCTGAGAACCTCAAAGGTCAATACAGAAATGATCCATGGAGAAGATGTAGGCAGCAATGAAGGACCTGAGGGAGGAAAAGTCAACTTCCATCGCAAACAACCTGGTCAGGGTGAAGGGATGTGTCTGAATCAGCCTCTTTCATCTTAATGTAGAGAAGATGGACCAAACCAAGCCTGTGTGGAGAGCTGTGCCCAGGTGCCTATGGTTGATATACCATTCTAACTTGTGAAAACGTCACAGCAAGTAGGTGCACCCTCCATCTCATGGGACCCTTGGAAGCAACTGTTAGGACAAAGTGGTTGCCAAGGCAGTGACTTCATTCACTTCCTGAAGGAAGTTACCTCACATAACTTCCTTGGTGATGGAACTCTCTAAACTTGGGATTCAGGAAGCCAGGCAACCACAGCCAGTTCCAGTCCCAGTTCCAGTGGTCTCACTTGTTTGGGTAAACCAAGGACAGAGTCAGTCTTTCTTGGTACCTAGTTATGTGAGGATGGCCAAATGCTAGGAAAGCTAAGAAGAGGGGCCTTTCCTGAGAAAGAAGGTAGTGGCTCACCAGTGACTTTTGACAACTTCACAGAGTTGGCCAAGGAGACCAGAACTGAGACAGCACAGTGCATTTCGTGGAAATATAGTATGTCCCACCCATCATAGGACACTCCGT
This sequence comes from Callospermophilus lateralis, assembly GCF_048772815.1. Lineage (NCBI taxonomy): Eukaryota > Metazoa > Chordata > Mammalia > Rodentia > Sciuridae > Callospermophilus > Callospermophilus lateralis. The sequence goes on along the minus strand of NW_027514450.1, from coordinate 746,739 downwards.
ATAGTCACAGACCTACTTTGGGAAAGGTGGTGTCTTTTTGAGTGTGGGTGTGAGTTTGTGGTTTTGTCTCATGTTCTGAGAATATGTAGGAAAGGCGATTTGTTTGGTTTGGAGAGTACTGTATCTAGTATGTCCTCTGACAAGGTGAGTGTTTCTATTACTGTGTATCCCACTCTCTCCGTGGTCTTAGTATTAGAAAAAGAATGCATCATGGATGTGTTCTGTCTAGTAGAAAGCTTCCCAGCATTCATACTGCCAATTTATGAATGGACTGCGACTAGCCTTATCAATGGGCAAAACCTACTATCTTTCTAATTTCCTGTTTTCTTCCTGAATTCCGGACACTCTCCAGAATAGGCTCAAAGTTTTGTGTCCAAGCTATGTAGCACCTCCAAGCTCTGTCACATGGCCATGTACTGGATAGCTGAAGGGAAGTGGAGCATGTCAGAATACTCAGATATCAGGAAACTCAGATACCAGGAAAGTCTCAGTGGAGAAACCCTGCTTTGGGCCATTTGCTTACCTATTTTTCTGTTGCCCTGAATGTAAGGAAAGTCTTTGGCTCAGGCCACCACTTTGTGAAGCCTGAAGAAAACAGTATTCAAATGGAAATGAGTGGGCATCACCTGTGGCTCTTCGCTTAATTGCTTTGGAAATGGATGTGTCTGAATCAGCCTCTTGGCGCTCGGTGAAGCTGGGGCTTAGATTGTCAGCACCTGATGGATCTAAAGAAATATCCCTTGTGTGCATCCATAACCAAAATTCAAAAAGATCAGTCATTGTGGATGAAGTCTCTCACCTTCCTCTGTTAGGTTCCTGACCTCCATCAAGTGTGATTATTGACCCTTGAGTAAAATGCGTTTTTCAAAGCCCTGCAGATGTGCTAGTGTTGTCTCATGACTACAAACCACATAAGAATCTATACCTGACAGTCAGTAGGCCTCAAATAGTAGAAGCAGAGCAGTATTAATGGCAGGCCTATTTGATCACTCCTGGTTGACAGGAAGAGTGTGCAGGCCACACTTACTTTAGGCAAATGAGGTGCAAGGAAGCTTATATTGGACACTGTCTTGAGCTGCGCCACTTATGGAAACCTCTAGCCAGAAGTTATGATGAATATCTATATGGAAGAAAATGAGGGCCATGTGGGAGTGTTTTGGTTATAATTGTGGTCATTTTTGTGGCAGTTGGAAGAGATGACTGGTTCCACCAGGGCTTCACTCTTGGGTGATTCCCCTTATAGACTGAGTTCTGGAAGTGACCGCAGAGTAGTATTGCCATGAATTGAGTTGGGATTTTAGGAGGCCACGCATGAGATTCACCCTTGGAATCTGAAATCTAGTCCCAGGTTGGTTTTCCACAGAGCACTGTGAATCTCAGCCAGGATATCACATGATTTTATTATGAAAAACATGGAAGCCATATTTGAGAGTCAAAACACACATGGACCTCACATTGTACAGTTCAATGGGCCTGGCTTCATGTGACCTTTTGGCCACTCTTTGGGAAGCCTTTCCTGTGAGTGTTGTCCAGAGATTTCATTGAAATGAACTTCCTCACCATTTAGTGGTTCCTGAATGAATTGAAACCCACAGTGCCTCCAACTTCATCCTTGAAAAATGGCTAGATGAATACCATCAAATTTTTGAAATTCCCATGACCAGGTGGCACTGGAGAAACTTTGGATGTCCTGTTGCTGATCATGAGTATACAATGCAGTGCCTTGATTGACTGGGTTTCATGAAAATGTTGAAGAACAGTGATGCCAGTAAGTTGGAGCCTCCTGAGTAGTGGGCCTAGAGTAGTGGTGTGCAGGTGTGTGATAAAACATCTGTGGTGGAGTCATGTGGACCTTCCATTGGCTTCCAAATAGCTTGTGACTGACATAGTGTAGCCAGCAGACCCTTATATGTAAATGCATCCTGTTATATGGAGAGTTTTCAGGGCAATGTTCAGAATCAGGTTGCTATGGTCAAGGGGCCAAGCTATGTGGGATAAAGGCCTGGTTGGTGCATTCTCTTGCAGACCCTGACACACCACACGAGACAGAACTCCCTCTAGCACTTTGTCCCAGTTGAAATCTTTGTATTTCACGAAGCAAATACCAAACTTCCAGTACAGCAGCAAGAAACACCACGAAAATTGGAGGATGATCAAATGGTTTCACAGTCCTCACAGGGAGACACATAGCCCCCAGTGGCCACAGTTTACCTACAAAGAGAGAATTCAGCACTGCTGTCTCATGTTCATTGGAAAATAAGAAACAAGATCCTTCAGGTCACATAGATGCAGATCCAGCTTTAATTGTCTCACCACAAATGAAGATTAAGCTCCTGACAACAACATATATTTCAAGTGCCCAACCTCAGAGGCAGTTTCTCAAGAAGTCTTTAGGCCAGCAAAGCTCCATTTTTGTGGAGGGTTTACCCTGTCCATTACTTTTGTAAACTCCTCTACCACCTCCAAGTTTGTGAACAACTGAGCATATTGCATTCCATATATATATGCACAGATTTTCGAACTCTTCTCCTGTAATTGTGTCTTACTTTTGGCAAAGGTAATGTCAAGGCATTGTTCTGGATAAGAGTGGGAAGATTTTTCAAAGCACATAATTACATACACATTGGATACCTTTTCCAATTTTCCATTGGAAATACTGAATCCCTGACACTAACCCTTAGCCTACTAGACTCTGACTACTTATCCTAATATGATGGAGAATAATAATCCAAACAGAATAGAAATACAAGCAGTTCAGAGGAGGCATGGTGTATAGTTGAATTTGCCTTTTGCATTATGTAGTGTAGGAGTTATAAATCTAGTCAACTTTTGTAGAAATTGTTCTCCATGTGTTTTTAAAGTTAACAAATATGTGAATTCCTGTCTCCCTTTCTCTGTAGCCTATTTGCACATGTATTTTTATATGCACATATAGAATCCTACAAGGTACAACATGTACATTCTTGTGAGGTGGTTGACTTGGCAGATACACATTGTGAGAAGAGATCACTTCTCCTAAATGCTGTTGGAAGTTAAAATTCGAACTCTGTGTGAGCTTCCTAGTTTAACAACATTATACATAAATCCATGTTCAGTAAAATGAATATTTTTGAATCTGTGGATGATATATATTTCATGGTGAATTTCAATTGGCATATATATTGCTACTTTTTAATGTCTGTGTGCATGTGTGTGTGTATGTGTGTGTGTGTGTGTGTGTGTGTGTGTGTGTGTGTGTATATATATATATATATATATATATATATATATATATATATATATACAAACTTTCCAGATTTTTCAAAATATGAAATACATGTGTCTTTTTATACATTTCCTAAATTCATTCATATTCATATATGTGAATTTATAATCAACTTTTCACAAGATTATCGTCAGAAATATTCATCCATCTGAAATATGTATTTGTTTCCTAGTACTGAAAACTATCTTCAGTGAATGGTGCCTACAAATCCTAAAATTAATACAGTAACTGACCCAGGTTAACATCAATCAAATTGATTCCTATGGGACATGATGTGTATTTTGACGTTCATTTTTATTCAAAACTGGTACATTACTATTTCTTCAGTTTATGCACATAATAGGATATATATTTCATCCACAAGTTCGCTAATTTAGAGGCATTTGTTTCACTTTCAATCACTTCCTGCTTCAGAACACATGTATTTTTTCATGGTTCTTGACTGGTCTTTTCATGAGACTTCTTTCAAAACATATTATTTTTGATTTCCATAATCACTTTTGAAGAAAAACTCACACACCTTTCATGATAAACCATAACCTTAATTTTACTATTAGATGTATAACTAGTTGGAATGAATGTATGTATATCAATATAAGATTTCTTATATATTTTAAGATATGAATCCAATGCATTATTTAAAGTGGACCAGTTATATTATTTATTAACAGTATGGTCTATTCATGCATTAGCTCTATATTCATAGACACAAGGTACACCTCTTTGTACCCCCAATACTAACTTATTAATCTTCAAAATATTGCTCCCAGAAATGATGGAAAAATTACTCATGTCACCTGATCTACATATACATTTTATCACAGTAATATTCTGCAGACAAAATGCAAGGTTCACACTTATTATTGTACCAAAGCCTAAATTGAAAATGAACATGGATTACTAAACACAGCCATGTCCAGGTTGCCTAATGCTCTCAAATATCAATCCAATTAGTGACTACATATTGGTTTCTTCCTAAGATCATATATTCAAATTCAACCCTGTTGAAAATGTCTAATCCTATCACCCACTTTATATTTTGCCTTATTTCGTAATATCTCTATTGATATCTGTTTTCCTACATATTTTCTCCGGTTCACTATTGTGACTGACTCTTCACGTGGGCTAACATTTACATTCACACTCTAAACAAAACCCTATTGATAAAGAATATTTTTTTTCCAAAACCTATACTCATTCTTCTTCCTAAACCTAACAACTATCTTCCTAATCCTACCGACTATCCCTTTTTGACTGAATGTTCTTTTCTACACCCAATCATCAAAGTAAACACTGGGCGAGCTTCGGAGGAAGAGACCACCAAAAGACTATCTCATGCAACAGCAAAGGGTTTATAGGGGGTCAGCATGCAGGGGATCGGAGCTCACTTGAATAGAGCAGAGAGCCCTGAGAAGAGCTTAAGCAGAGCTTATATACTTTCTTTGGGGAGGGCAGGGAGTGAAGTTTATTGATGGGTGAGGGAGAGTGGGCGGTTTGCATTCAACCGGGTGAGGGAGTACATTCTGCAGTTTGGCATTTGGGGACAGGACATTCTGGGAACAAGATTAGCAAACAGTTCTCAAGATTTCAACAGTGTTTTGTTAAGCATACAAAAAAAAAAGTGACAAGTACCTATTTTATTAATCTTTCATTCCCCACTTCTTCTTCTAGCTACTTTTAATCATAAAAGTGATCATTGTGGGGTGTCACATTCTATGTCTGCTAGTGGGGTATTACCATGAGTTTAACTTGTCCAATTTGAGCTTAGAGAAAAGAAATTACACGGTTGAGCAAACAGGGTTTTATAGTTAGCAATAATATGGAGATTATTATCGGACAGGCCAGGGTTGATAAAAAAGCAGTCAAACAGGGGGACTATGTGAACCAAGACTCAAACCACTTTTTTTGGTCCTCTTACTCTCTCATTGACACTCTTCAAGGTGTCTTTTTAATTTAATCATATTTTTTTTTTACAACTCCATTATGCTCGGAATAAACACAACATTCTTCCCAGGAAGTGACAAATACCTATTTTATTAACCTTTCACTTCCGACTATCCCTTTTTGACTGGATGTTCTCTTCGACATTCAATCATCCAAGGTACAAGGTCCTATGGCATTGTATATTGATTAATCTGACCAATCTGTGCAGAACCTAATTCAAATCTAAGTATTCCAATCAAGGGCAAAATGCTCTTTTGGGCTTCAAATCTTACCTAGATTTCTGTTTTCATACATATATTTCACCTATATATTCTCATACATATCGCAGGTTCCCAATACCATTATTCATCCAGCAGAATTATTCCTAACCCAAATCACACATGTTATTAACCCTAACCATACACTGTTCCCTCAATCTAACATTACAGAACAGCAGGGACAGAGTTGGTCTTACAATACAGGAATGTAGTGGATCTTCCACCTGCTGAAAACCTCAAAGGTCCATGCAGAAATGATCCCTGGAGAACATGTAGGCAACTATGAAGAACGTGAGAGAGCAAAAGTCATCTTCCATGGAAAACAACCTGGTAAGGATGAAGGGTTGTGTCTCATTCACCCTCTCTCCTTAATGTAGAAAAGATGCACCAACAAAGGCCTTTGTGGAGAGCTGTTCCCGGGTTCCTATGGTTGAGATACCAATCTAACTTGTGAAAGTGTCAGAGGAAGTATGGAAGCAACCGTTCGGAAAAAGTGGTTGCTAAGGCAGTGACGTCATTCAGTTTCTGAAGGAAGTGACCTCATCTCACTTCCTTGGTGATGGAACTCTCTCAACTTGGGATCCAGGAAGCCAGGCATCCAGAACCAGTCCCAGTCCCAGTACAGTGGGATCACTTGTTTGGATTTACCAAGGACAGAGTAAGTCTTTTTTGGTACCTACTGATATGAGGATGGCCAAATGCCAGGAAATTTTGAAGACTGGCCTTTCCAGAGAAAGCAAGAAGTGGCTCACCGCGGGCCCCTGATATTTCACAGAGTTGGCCATGGAGACCAGATCTGAGACAGGACAGGCCATTTCTGGGGAACATAGTATGGCCCACCAGTCAGAGGACACTCTGGATAGTCACAGACTTACTTTGGGGAAGGAGGTGCCTTTTTCAGTGTGGGTGTGAGTTTGTGGTTTTGTCTTATGTTCTGAGAATAGGTAGGAAAGGCGGCTTGCTTGGTTTGGAGTGGAATGTTTCTAGAAAGTCTTTTGACAAGGCGAGTGTTTCTATGTCTGTGTATCTCACTGTGTCCGTGGTTGTAGACATTAGAAAAGAGAATGCATCAATGGATGTGTCCTGTCTAGTAGAAAGCTTCCCAGCATTCATCCTACCCATTTTAGGAATGGACTGCAGGTTGCCTTATCGATGGACAACATGTACTGTCTTCCTAAGTTCCTGTTTTCTTCCTGAATTCTGGCCACTCTCCACAATAGGCTCATGGTTTTGTGTCCAAAATATGTACCACCTCCAAACTCTGTGACGTGGCCATGTAATCCATAGCTGAAGGGAATGGCAAGTATCTCAGAAAACTCAGATATCAGTGTGACCAGGAAAGTCTCAGTAGAGAAACCCTGCTTTGGGCCTTTTGCTTACCTATTGTTCTCTTGCCCTGAATGTCAGGAAGGTCTTTGCCTCAGGCCACCCTTTGTGAAGCCTGAAGAAAACAGTTTTAAAATGGAAAGGAATGGGCATCACCAGTGGCTCTTTGCTTAATTACTTTGGAAAGGGATGTGTCTGAATCAGCCTCTTGGCCCTGTGTGAGGCTGTGGCTTAGAATATCAGCATCGGATGGATCTAAAGAAAGATCCAATGTGTGCATCCAAAATCAAAATGGCAAAAAATCAGTCATTGTGGGTGAAGTCTCTTGCCTTCCTGTGTTTGGTTCTTGACCTCCATCAAGGGAGTATTGGGATTTTTTGTGTCAAATGAGTTCTTCCAATCCCTGCAAAGGTGCTTGGGTTTAATAATGACTCCAAATCACATACTATACCTGATAGTCAGTAGGCCTCAAATTGGAGAATTAGATTAGTATTAATGGCAGAACTATGTGATCAATCCTGGTTCACAGGAAGGGTGTCCAGGCCACCCTGAATTTAGGTAAATGAGGAGAAGGGAGCTTATTATGGACACTCTATTGGGCTGTGCCATTTAAGGAAACCTCCAGCCAGAGATTATGATGAGTGACTATATGGAAGTAGATGAGGGCCATGTGGGATTGTTTTGATTTTAATTGTGGTAACTTGTGTGGCTTTTGGAAGAGATGACTGTGTTCACCTGGGCTTTAACACTGGCGTGATTCTCCTAGAAGACTGAGTTCTGTAACTGACTTCAGAGTAGTAATTGCTTTGGAAATGGATATGTTTTAATCAGCCTCTTGGCCCTGTTTGAGGCTGTGGCTTAGATTATCAGCACCAGATGGATCTAAAGAAAGATCCCATGTGTGCATCCAAAACCAAAGTGGCCAAAAGAGCAGTAATTGTCGATGAACTCTCTCGCCTTCCTCTGTAAGGTTCTGAAAGAATAAAAGAAATTGAAATTGAAATGTAAAGAACCAGGTTTTGTAAAGTTTCCAAGCTGCACTCAGCACCTGAAATTTCTGTGGCAGTTAAGACAATTCCCGGATTTGCACATTAGATGTGTGTTGAAATCTTCCCTGAGGACCTAGTTACTTAACAGCCCCTTCCCAGAAACCATGCAGCTCACCACGTATACATCACAGTGCATCCACCAATCAATTTAAATGTATACCCCTTCTTACGGCTGACCAATCACCCCCTGCCCAACCTGTTCCCGCCAATGAATGTGCTAATCATGTTTTAGAGTTGTTATTTGATTTTCCCGCGGTATATGATGATTTGCTAAAGGAGGCTATGATGTATGTAAAGTCCCTGCCCTCTCTAAAGAATGTATATAAACTCCGCTCAAGTGGTTCTCGGGGCTCTTGGTTCTTTGTTCCTCTGAAGTGAGCCCTGAGCTCCAGCACGCTATACCCCCAATAAACCCTTTGGTGTTGCATGAGAAAGCCTGTTGGTGGTCTTTTCCTCCGATGTTCACCCCACCTTTTCATCTGGAGGCCCCAGGGGAGATATCCGGAGCAGCGGACGAAAGACCCCAAGGGACTCCTCTCGGGGTAAGAAAGGCGCCTCTTTCTGGTTTCGGGTTTCAGGTTAGGGCTTGGCAAAGTGGCTGTCGGTGAAGAGCATTAGCTCTCTCTGACAGTGGGTGGCAGACGTGTCACAGAGCTACTGGCCACGTCCCTGGGGGACACTCCAGAGGACGAGGGAAATCAAGGAATATTAGTTTCCTCAACTCTGTTATATTTTGCTTCAGGATTCGGTTTGCCAGCCCATCAGGTTTTGCTGGCTACACAGTTTTGTTCATTGTCCTGAACTCATGTTGAGTTTACTGTCTGTCTTTATTGTCTAACCCATCAGGTTTTGCCAGTTACTGAGTTCTAATATTTGTCTTGGACCCATGTTAAACGTTTACTGTTTGTCTTTGTTTGTGTTGCGTTTGTGTCTTCACTGTCTCTTTTTGAGTAACTCCCATTATGGGACAAAGCACTTTCACGCTTCTGTCCCTGACCCTTGATCTTTGGACTGATGTCCGCTCAAGGGCCCAGAATCATTATTTTTCAGTTAAATGTCAGACCTGGCAGACTCTCTGTGCTTCAGAATTGCCCATCCTCAAAGTCGGGTGGCCCCCAGAAGGATCCTTCTACTTCAATCTAATCCGAAAAGTCAGAGATATTGTCTTTCAGCCGGGACCACGTGGCCACCCAGATCAACAGCCATATACCCCTTCCCCAGGATCCTATCATTCAAACCTTCCGTTCCCTCCCCATCTTCCCCCCATTCTTCCTGAGTCACAAGACTGGACAATCCTCCCCCTCCTTATCCTCTGCCCTCGCTCCCCAACCCCCAACACATTCCAGATGATTCTCCCGCCACTGACTCAGCCTCTCCGCCACTAGAGGCAATTGGGCCAGACCCAAGCCCTCCAAGGGACTTCTCCGCAGCAGCAGCAGCCCCTCCTTTTCTGGTGGAAGCTGGGCCACCTAAAGAAACCCGCCAGCTATGGAAAATAGAAAACTCAGAAGCCACTGTGATGCTCCCTCTTCATCCTTATGGGCCCATGAACCGACCAAACTGGGATCCCAACACCTTTGAAGGTTGGTAGCATCTTTCCACTTATCACAGGGCTCTAATAGCGGGGCTCCGAGTGGCCGCCAGAGGGCCGACTAATTTGGCCATGGTAAGAGAGATAATCCAACGTCCTAATGAGTCTCCCTCTATGATTCTGGAGAGAATTATGGAAGCATATAGGAAATATACTTCTTTTGATCCTCAGGTAGAGGACGAAAAAACATCTGTTGCAATGGCCTTTATCCAGTTTTGATTCTGACTCCTTAATGTGTTCGACTACATGATTGGTTGCCTTAGGTGGCGTAATCAGGGTGCGGCCAACAGTCATCCACCCTGTGGGTCTTGCTGAGGTTGTCCAAGCATAGACAGCAAACTCAACATAGCCCCAACGTTTGGCCTTGGGGTCAGGTATATCTGAAGTATATGATCCATTGTTATCAGATGAAGAGCCTTTATGCCACTTTAGGTAACTAGAAGTCAACCCTTCAGAGTAGCCAAGTGAGTGGTAAGAACAGCTACCACGTTCATCATGGAACCTGCATGACCAATAGGGGCACCCATTATATATCTCAGGCCACCAATGACAATAGTCTTTGGTTTGATTAAAAAGGAAGCAAATGAAAGGCCAGTTCCAGCTACCAGGACGAAGGTCCTTGAAGGTGACAATTTTAGGGAAATAGAGGTGCAGTTGTGGATGAAGCAAGTAGTTGCATCCACTGCGCGGACCTTCTGCATGCCATGTTCTGAGTATCGTTCCCGAAGAGTGAATAAATACATGGTAGGTTAGGAGGGTAAAGACAAGTCCCAACAGAGCACAGAAAAAAAGCAGAGCACAAAAAACAAGCAGTTAGAGAAGACTAGGGTGTTGGGAGAGCTCATTGTGCCTTCTTTAAGAGGAATTGGGCTGCAGGGAAACACCGTGTGAGCCGCAACTTAAATGGGTGAGATGGGTGTGGAAAGCAGGATTAAAGGGGAGCTTCAGGAGGTGATTCTTGGAGTTCCTCTGGCATGGTCCTGTGGTCAGCAGGTGGGGCCTCCTGGTGATATGGCTTCAACCTAGAAATGGGAATCCAGGGAGTGAGACGGTTGTCTGGTAAGGAGAGTTTGGCGGCGATGGGGGTACAGAGAATGAAAGGATAGGGGCTTTCCCATTTTGGTGCAAGAGTCCCTTTCTCCTCTGGGGTATTATAATAGACTAGACTCCCAGGTGTTAAGGGAGGAGTGTTTGGAGAGAAGACTGGGTCCGGAAGAAGCCAGTTCTGACATTTCCAGTGTTCAGAGCGGAGATGAAACAAGAGAGGCAAAGACAAATCTCGGGTGAGAGGTTCTTGTGAAGTGACCAACCCAGAGGGTATAAGAGGTCTTCCATACATTATCTCAAAGGGAGACAGTAAAGATGGTTTCTTAGGGAGAGCTCTGATTCGAAGCAAAGCAAAGGGAAGGATTTTGACCCAGTCTAAGTTTAATTCCATTGTCAATTTGGTAAGGACTTCCTTCAGAGTATGATTTACCCTTTCCACTTTCCCTGAAGCCTGGGGGTAATATGGACAGTGGAAATGCCACTTGAAGGAGAGGGCTTGAGAGACCTTTTGTGTGATCCTAGAAATAATCTCAGGGCCATTGTCATATTGTAGGGAAGTGGGCATACAAAACCTAGGGATGATGTCTGTCAGTTAGATTGAAGCTACAGTGGAAGCCTTTTTATTGGAAGTGGGAAATGCCTCAACCCAAACAGAGAAAGTGTCCACAAAGACAAGGAGGTATTTAGTGTGCCATACTGTGGGCATGTTGGTGAAGTCTACTTGCCAGTCAGCAACGGGAATGTGTCCCCGGGCTTGGTGGAAAGGGAAAGGTTTGGGCCTTAAAGGAGTATGAGGTTTGGTCCACTGACAGATCTGACAATTAGAGGCTATATTCTCTATCATGGCTATGTCAGAAGGGTTGAGGGAGAAGAAGCTCTGTAAAAAAATGGTCAAAGACTGAGAATTGGAATGGTGTAGAGTATGAAGGAACTTGAAAAGATCCTTGTTCTTACTGGAAGAAGTAGGGGCTTCAGATGAGCTGTCTAAAGTGGCCATAATATGTACCCCATAGGGGCCATAATTGGAAGTGGTAGCAGGCATTCGTGGCGCCTGGTCAGCTTTGGCATTGCCCTCAGTGATAAGAGAGCCGTCCTTCTGATGGGACCTACAATGGACAACTCCCAACTGGGTGGGTAAGTGGGAGGCCTCCATCAGATTGGTTATAAGAGCCGAATTAGTGATCGCATTACCTTTGGTGGTAAGTAGGTGTCGCTCCCTTCATATTGAAGCATGGGATAATAAGATCTGGAAGACATATTTTGAATCAGTATAGAGGGTGAGGGATTTGCCTTGTGCTAGAAGGCAGGCACGAGTGGCTGCTATAAGTTCAATCTGCTGGTTGGTAGTTCCTGAAGGCAAAGCTTTGGCGTCTATAATCTCAGTGACTGAAACTACAGCATATCCAGAGTAATGAGTGCCATTCTGCCTAAAGGAACTGCTGTCAGTAAACCAGATAAGGTCAGGCTTGGTGAGTGGTTCCTCAGAAATGGAAGAATGACAGGGGAGGAAATCTTCTAAGGTTTCCAAGCAATTATGAGTTGGTGTGTTAGACGTGGGAGTCATTGGGAGCAGTGAGGCAAGGTTCAGTGCAGAGCAGGGGAGGAAAGTAATATTAGGGTTTTCCAGAAAGGAAGTGAGGAGTGACAGAACTCTGGATGGAGGAAGGGTTTGAAGGCCCTTATAAGCTGAAAGATCTTTCAAGTGATGTGGGGAGTGGATAGTTCAAGGTGCCCCAAAACTCAGCTTAGAGGCTTCTTTGTGTAAAATTTGTCCAGCAACCAGAGCTCTTAAGCAAGGGGCTCACCCACGGATGGTAGAGTCTAGTTTCTTAGAAAATATGCCACAGGTGCAAATGTAGGCCCATAGTTTCGACCTAAGACCCTAAGTGCTTGCCCCCCTTTTTCATGGACATATAGATGAAATGGTCTTGAAAGATCAGGAAGGTGAAGGGCAGGTGCCTTTAAGAGGAGTTGCTGAAACCTGCGGAAGTGGTAGATGGGGGAGGAGAAAAGAGATTCACTAGGGGGTCCATTTGCTTGGTCATACAGGGGTTTGGATAGAAGAGAATAATTTGGGATCCAGGCCCTAAAATAACCTGCTAATCCTAGGAATGATAGTATTTTGGCTTTCATATGGGGCACTGGAAGATCAGAGAGGAGTTGCCTCCTATCCAGTGTTATTTCCTTTTTCCCGGGTCTAAGGCAAAAACCAAGAGAGGTGACAGAAGAATGGGAAACCTGGGCCTTGTGGGGAGACTCCCTATATCCCTTGTCTGCTAGGAAATTAAGAAGCTGAGCGGTGTGGGATTGAGAGTGTTCCCAGAGGGACTACATAGAAGAAGGTCATTGACATATGGAAGGAGAATAGTGTCAGGACAGGTCAGGTGAAAGGATGTGAGGTCCTGGGCAAGAACTTGGCCAAAGAGATGGGGGCTATCCCTGAATCCCTGTGGGAGGACAGTCCAGGAAAGCTGATGAGAATGGTGGATGTGAGAGTCAGTCCATGTAAAAGCAAAGATATTCTGAGATTCTGAGAACAAGGGAATAGAAAAGAATGCATCTTTTAAACCTAGGACCGAGAAGTGGGTAGTAGTGGCAGGGATCTGAGAGAGGAGGGTGTAAGGGTTGGGCACTAGTGGGTGGATGGGGACCACAGAGGAGTTGACAAGGAGAAGGTCTTGAACCAGCCTGTAGGACACTTTAGGTTTCTTAAGTGCCAGAATGGGGGTGTTGAAAGGAGAGTGTGTAGGCCTAAGATACCCCTTTCGTAATAAATCCTGGATGATGGGTTCTAATTCGAGGAGGGCTGTGGTTGTGAGTGGATATTGTGATTGACTAATATATCTTGAAGGGTCCCGTAAGACAATATGAATAGGACTGCATTTAGCCATAAGGGGTGTAGTTGTGTCCCAAACCTCAGGCTTAACTGGTTTAGAGAGTCATGGGAGAGTGCATTAAGGAGGTGTATCTGCCCCTAGGAACATCATGAGGAAATGAGAGGTAGGAGAGGTGTGGGGTGATATGTGAATGGTGACTTTTAATAGTGAGAGTATGTCCCTTCCCAGAAGGGGAATGGGGCAATGGCTCATAACGAGAAAGAAGTGAGTGAAGGACAAAAGGGATCCCTGCATATAACATGATGGGGGGGGTTTGAGGGAAAATCTGTTTACCTCCTACCCTGACAATAGGAGTTTTTGAGGGTGTGGTAGAACCCCAATACTCCCTTAAGACCGAAAAAGTGGCACCAGTATCCAAGAGGAAGGTAATGAAGCATCCATCCACCAGGAAGGTAAACCTAGGCTCTTGATTCTTGATGGTAATAGTCTGGAGGGAAAGCCCAGGGATCCGTCAATCCTCCTCTGCTAAGCCCAAGAAAGGCTGTGGTTGCCTGGCGGCTGACCAACCTCCCTTTCGGGTTGTTGGGCAGTCTGCCCCCCAGTGTCCCCTTTGATGGCATTTTGGGCAGGGGTTGTAGGGTGTCCTCAGTGAAGGACAATCCCTGGCCCAATGTCCCTCCTTACCACATTTGAAGCAAGCTCCCGGGGGTGTCATATTGGGATGGTGTGGTGATGGCCTTCTCTGAATGACCTGGGCCAACATTTGGAACTTGGCATTTTCAGCCCTCTGCCTACGGCATTCACTTTCATCCTCTCTATCATAAAAAACCTTGAAAGCGACAGCGAGGATTTCAGTCTAAGGAGTAGCAGGGCCCTGTTCAAGCTTTTTAAGCTTGGCTTTAATGTCAGGGTAGCTTTGGGCCAGAACATATTTCATTAAGACATGACGGCCATCAGGGGTTTCTGGGTTGAGGTTTGTGTACTGTTAAAGGGCCTTGGTTAGTCTATCCAGGAATTCTGAAGGTGTTTCCTCCTTCCTTTGAATGACCTCCTGCACCTTTTTAAAGTTAACAGCCTTGCGGATGGCCTTTTTCAGGCCCGCCAAGAGGCAGGATGTAAAAATGACACTAGACTGTAAGCTTTCAGGGGTGTTGTAATCCCATAGGGGATCCTGCTCTGGGACAGCATGAGGGCCTGTGGGGTGGTTAGGATTGGTCCTATGATTTTCATCAGCATGGTCTTGGGCTAGCTCCCAGACCATTGCCTTTCCTCAGGGAGAAGTGTATTGGCCAAGAGCATGTAGATGTCATGATGAGTGAGACTATATGCTTGCAGGACCCATTGAAACTCCCGAATGTAAGTGGTGGGGTCAGTGGTGAATGAGCCTAACTTCCTCTCTAGCTGAGTAATGTCCGACATGGAGAAGGGCACTTGGACTCTGATGACACCCTCGGGACCAGCTACCTCACAAAGGGGTGCGATTGTCTTGGGGGTGGGAAGGAGTCCCTTAGACCTGGTAACAGGAGGACTGAAAGAGGCAGGAGGCGGACAGGAAGGAGAGGGAGGGGCAGGGAGTGTCTCTTTGGAAGAGGAGCAGGTGGAGCAGGCAGAAGAGGGCGGAGGGGAGGAGAATGAAATGGAAGGCTGAGGATCCCTGAAATCAGGCAGAGGAAGAGGAGGGTATAGTGGGAGAGAAGGGGCAGATAGGACTGGGGGATAAGGTGGGGGTTCATCTGCTGGGTTAAAGAGGAAGAATCTGTGAAGTCAGGAGTAGACGTAGGGGAAGAGAAGGGTTTGCAAACAAGGAGGACCTGAGAGGGAGGCCAGGAGGAGCAGCGACAGGGTGCTGTCTGAGAAGGCTAAAACCTTAAATGCAGGGAATCTCACTCCACTTTTTCAGATGCTGGCAGTAGTTAAAAAGGTCGCAGATGAAGTTTGGATGTAAGGAGCCTTCTGGAGGCCAATGATTGCCATTATCCAGTGGATATGTAGGCCAATCTTGGGTACAGAATTTGATTAGAAGTTTGGGCTTGATGTCTGGTGTGAGGGAGAGTGTGGCCAGATTTTTTATTAGACATTTGAGAGGTGAGGCTCAGGTACAGACGAAGAGGTGCCCATAGTCACAGGGAGAGAAGGAAGACAGAGAGAGAGAGAGAGAGAGAGAGAGAGAGAGAATAAGAGTAAGCGAGAGAGACAAAGAGAAAACCCGGGCTGGAACGGCTTTCAGGAAGCTCAGGGCGAACGGGGGTCAGGTGGGCGTCCCCAAAATGACCAGCCATCATGAGGAAATACAGAGGGCACTACCTGGGCGTCACCAGTGAAGTGCGATCTGTGAGACCCAATGGGTTCGGAGCCACGGGCAACCTGACGTCAGGAAAGTTTTTGAACGCAGCGGAAAAAGTCAGTAATGAAAACAGAACTCCGGTTCCGGCAGAATGTAGTTCCAGGACGGGAGTTCAGTTTTCCCCGAGCAGAGAGGCAGCTTCAGCCAGACACAGCAGCCCTGCAGCAAACAGCAACTCTAGCCAGCAGCGGCAGCGGCAGCAGAGGAGAAAAAACCACAGAGCCTCTTGTGTAAACTCAGAAGCCTCACGCCCCAAAGGAAAACGGATCACCAGAGGGTCCACTGCGACCAGTAAAGGTCTTAGTGGCAGGAATTTCCTGCCCCCTACAGGGCGTCGAGAGTGTGCCGGAAGATCAAGGTCACAAAACCAGTGGTAGCCCGAAGGGAGTTGCAGAGCCAGGGTCAGGGGAGGCTTACATATATCAGATCTGTGGTGGGTGCAGGAAGCCGGCGTCTGAAAAGAGCGGACCATGGCGGAGTGTCTCCGGGGGAGCAGGGGACGGGGCTCTTGTTAGAAAGAGCTCACCCGTATCCTCACATGGGGCACCAGAATGAAAGAACTTCCCACGCAAAGGCACTTCGCTGGGAGAATTCCAATTTTATTGCAAAAACCTGTGTGCTTATATAGAACTAAGGGGAAGATGGAAGGGCTTAGATAAATGGCAGGCAAACCGTTTATTGGGAAGTTCTTTCAGATATCAGCTCTGGAGCCCAGGAATTAGTTCTTATTGGGGCTAAGGTTCCCCACCAGCGAGATTTCAAATTGGCGCCAGCGGGAGAGTTCACACAGGTGGGAACATTTGGCACCACTGCAGAAAAAAGAAGGTAGGAAGAAGAAGTCCTTAGGCACCATGTTGGGGTTTTTCTCTGGGGTATGGCTGCCGTTTATACTTTTCCCAACAATGAGTATACCAGACAGTGCCTTGATTGACTGGTTTTCATGAAAATGGTGTTTAACAGAGATGCCAGAAAGTTGGATCCTGCTGAGTAGTGGGCCTAGAGCAATGGTGGGCAGGTGTGTGATAAAACATCTGTGGTGGGGCCATGTAGATCTTTCATTGGATTCCAAATGGCTTGTGACTGACATGGTGAAGCCAGCAGACCCTTATATGTAAAGGCACCTTGTTACATAGAGAGGTTTCAGGACATTGTTCAGAATCACGTTGCTATGGTCAAGGGGGCAAGCTATGTGGGATAGAGGCCTGGTTCTTGTATTCTCCTGCAGACCCTGACCCACCACACGTGACAGAAATCCCTCCTGCACTGTGTCCCCGTTGAACTCCTTGTATTTCATGAAGCAAATACCAAACTCCCAGTGCAGCAGCAAGAAACAACATGAAAATAGAGGATGACTATATGGATTCAACGTCCACACAGGGAGACATTCAGCCCCCAGGGGCCACAGTTTACCTACAATGGAAAATTCAGCACTGCTGTCTCATGTTCATTGGAAAATAAGAAACCATGTCCTCCAGGTCACATTGATGCAGACCCAGCTTTTATGGTCTCACTAGAAAGGAAGGTAAAGCTCCTGACAACAACATATATTTCAAGTGCCCAACCTCACAGGCAGTTTCTCAAGAAGTCTCTAGGCCAGCAGACCTTCAAGTTTTTGGAGGGTTTACCCTGTCCCTTACTTTTGGAAACTCCTCTACCACTTCCAAGGTTGTGAACTTCTGATCATATTTCATTCTAGATATGTATTCACGGATTTTCTAACTTTTCTCCTCTGATTGTGTCATACTTGGGCCGTAGGTGTTGTCAAGGCATTGTTCTGGATGAGAGTGGGAAGATTTTCGTGTAGCACATATTTACATACACATTGGATTCATTTTTCAATTTTCCATTCAAAATACTGAATCTCTGACACTAACACATACCCTACTAGACTCTGACTACTAATCCTAATATGATGGAGAAAAATAACCCAAACAGAATAGAAATACAAGCGGTTGAGAGGAGGCATGGCGTATAGTTGGTCTTGCCTTTTGCATGATATAGGGTAAGAGTTATAAATCTTGTTAATTTTTTGTTGAAATAGTTCTCCATGTGTTTTTAAAGTTAACACATATGTGAATTTCTGTCTCCCTTTTTCTGTAGCCAATTCAGCACATGTATTTTTATATGCACATATAAAATCCTACCTGGTATCACACGTACATTTTTGTGAGGTGGCTAACTTGGGAGATACAAAGTATGAGAAGAGATGACTCCTCCTAAATGTTTTTGGAACTGAAAATTCAAACTATGAGTGAGCTTCTTAGTTGAAAAACATTATAAATAAATCCATGTTCAGTAAAATTAATATTTTTGGATCTGTGAATGATATATATTTCATGATGAATTTTGATTGGCATATATATTGCTACTTTCTAATGTATCTGTGTGATATATATATTTTCAAAATATGAAATATATGTGTCTTATTATACACTCCCTAAATAATTCACTGATGTTCATGTATGTGCTTTTATAATCAACTTTTCATAAGATTGTTTTTAGAAATATTCATCCACCTGAAATTCATATTTGTTTCCTAGTACTGAAAACTCACTTCAGTGAATGGTGCAAACAAAGCCTTATATTTCTACAGTAACTGACCCAATTTAACATCAATGAAAGTAGATTTCTATGGGACATGATGTGTATTTTGATGTTCATTTTAATTCAACACTGGTACATTACTATTTCTTCAGTTTTTATACATCGTAGAATATACATTTCATCCACAAGTTCACAAATTGAAAGACATTTGTAACACATTCAATCACTTCCTGCTTCAGAACACATGTATTCCTCTTTGTTTTTGACTGGTTATTTCATGAGAGTTCTTTCCAAACACATTATTTTCGATTTCCATAATCAATTTTGAAGCAAAACTCACACACATTTTATGATAAACTACAACCCTAATATTACCATTAGATATATAACTGGTTGGAATGAATGTATGTATATCAATATAAGATTTCCTGTGTATTTTGGGATATCAATTTATTCCAATTTCTAAATTTGGAAACAGTTATATTATTTATTCACAGTATGGTCTATTCATGCATTCTCTCTATATTCATACACACATTGTACACCTATTTGTGCCCCCAATACTAATTTATATCTCTTCAAAATATTGCTCTCAGAAATGGTGCAACAAATACTCATGTCAACTGATCTACATATACATTTTATCACAGTAATATTCTGGCCATAAAATGCAAAGTCACACTTACGACTGTACCAAAGCCTAAATGGAATATGAGTATGGATTATGAAAATCACCCATGTCCAGGTTGCCTAATGCTCTCAAATGTCAATACTATTGGTGACTACATATTTGTTTCTTCCTAAGATTATTTATTCAAACTCAAGCCTGTCGAAAATGTCTAATCCTATCAATCACTTTATCATTTGCTGATTTTCTAATGTCTCTATTGATATCTGCTTTCCTACATATTTTCCCCAGTTCATCATTGTGACTGACTCTTCACATGTGCTGACATTTACATTTTCTCTCTACCCAAAACCCTATTGCTAAAGAACTTTTTGTCCAAATCATATACTCACTCTTTTTCCTAATCCTACCAACTATCTTCCTAATCCTACCAACTATCCTTTTTTGACTGGATGTTCTCTTTGACATTCAATCATCCAAGGTACAAGGTCCTATGCCATTGTGTATAGATTTATCTGAGACACATGTGCAGAACATAATTCAAACCTAAGTATCCCAATCAAGGATCCAAAGCCCTTCTGGGCTTCAAATCTTACCTAGATTTCTGTTTTCATAAATATATTTCCCCTCTATATATTCTAATAAATGTTGCAGGTTCCCAATAACATTATTCATCCAGCAGAATGATTCCTAAGCCAAATCAAACATGTTATTAACCCTAACCATACTCTGTTTCCTCAATCTAACTTTACAGAAAAGCAGGGACAGAGTTGGTCTTACAATACAGGAATGTAAGAAATCTTCCACCTGCTGAGAAATGAAAAGGTCCATGCAGAAATGAACCCTGGGGAAGCTATAGGAAGCTATGAAGGACCTGAGAGAGCAAAAGTCATCTTCCACGACAAACAACCTGGTCAGGATGAAGGGGTGTGTCTGAAGCAGTCTCTCTTTTCTTAATGTAGAGAAGATGGACAATACCAGGCCTGTGTGGAGAGCTGTTCCCGGGTGCCTATGTTTGATATACCATTCAAACTTGTGAAAGTGTCACAGGAAGTAGGGGCAGCCTCCATCAATTGGGACACTTGGAAGCAACTATTAGGACAAAGTGGTTGCCAAGGCAGTGACCTCATTCAGTTCCTGAAGGAAGTGACCTACATCACTTTCTTGGTGATGGAACTCTCTGAACTAGGGATCCAGGAAGACAGGCACACAGAGGCAGTCCCAGTCCCAGTCCCAGTGGCCTCACATGTTTGGATTTACCAAGGACAGAATGAGTCTTTCTTGGTAACTACTGATGTGAGGATGGCCAAATGCCAGGAAGGTCTGAAGAGGGGCCTTTCCTGAGTAAGCAGGTAGTGTCTCACCACTGGCACCTTACAACTTCACAGTGTTGGCCAAGGAGTCCAGATCTGACACAGGACAGTCCATTTTGAAGTAACATACTATGGCCCATCAGTCAGAGGAAACTCCGGATAGTCATAGACCTACTTGGGGGAAGGAGGTGACTTTTTGGGTGTGGGTGTGAGTTTGTGGTTTTGTCTCATGATCTGAGAATAGGTAGGAAAGTCGGTTTGTTAGGATTGGAGTGGACTGTTTCTAGTAAGTCTTTTGACAATGCGAGTGTTTCTATGTCTGTTTATCCCACTGTGTCCGTGGTTGTAGACATTAGAAAAGAGAATGCATCAATGGATGTGTCCTGAATAGAAGAAAGCTTCACAACATTCATCCTGCCCAATTTATGAACGGATTTTGTCTTGCCTAATGGATGGGCAACAACCACTGTCTTCCTAAATTCCTGTTTTCTTCTTGAATTCTGGCCACTCTCCAGAATAGGCTCATGGTTTTGTTTCCAAGACATGAACCACCTCCAAGCTCTGTGACATGGCTATGTACTGGATAGCTGAAGGGAATGGGATCATCTCAGAAAATTCAGATATCATTTTAGAAACCCTGCCTTGGGCCATTTGCTTACCTATTGTTCTGTTGCCCTGAATGTCAGAAAGGTCTTTGCCTCAGGCCACCCCTTTTTGAAGCCTGAAGAAAACGGTTTTCAATGGAAATTAATGGGCATCACCTGTAGATCTTTGCTTAATTGCTTTGGAAAGGGATGTGTCTGCATCAGACTCTTGGCCATGTTTGAGGTTGTTGAATAGATTTTCAGCACCTGATGCATCTAACGAACAATTACATGTGTGCTTCCAAAACCAAAATGGCCAAAAAAGCAGTCATTGTGGATGAAGTTTCTCGCCTTCCTCTGTAAGATTACTGATCTCCATCAAGTGAAAATAGGGATCCTTTTTGTCAAATGAGTTCTTCAAACCCTACAGAGGATAGCCCATAGGTGCTTGGGTTTTCTCATGATTCCAATTCACATAAAGAATCTATACCCGAGAGTCAGTAGGCCTCAAATTGGAGAATCAGAGCAGTGTTTACGGCAGGCTCATTTGATAACTCCTGGTTCTCAGAAAGGGTGTCCAGGCAACCCTGACTTTAGGCAAATGACGGGCAAGGGAGGTTATTTTGTACACTGTCTTGGGCTGAGCCCCTCATGGAAACCTCCAGCCACAGGTTATGATGAGTGTCTATATGGAAGAAGATGAGGGCCTTGTGGGAGTGCTTTGGTTTTAATTGTGGTCATTTGTTTGGTGGTTGGAAGTGATGACTGGGTCTATCTGGGCTTGAACTCTGGTGTGATTCCACTTATAGTCTGAGTTCTCGAACTGATCTCAGAGAAATATTGCCATAAATTGTGTTCAGATTTTAGGAGGCCACGCATGGGATTCTCCCTTGGAAACTGAGATCAAATACAAGGGTGGCTTTCCACAGAGCCTCGGAATATCAGCTAGAATATCACATGATTTTATTCTGAAAGATTTGGCAGCCATTGTTGACAGTCAGAACACCCATGGACGTCACATTAAAGACCTCAGTGGGCCTGGCTTCATGTGACCTTTTGACCACTCTATGGGAAGACTTGCCTGTGAGATTTCTCCAGAGAATTTATTGAAAATAGCTTCCTCACCATTTAATATTTCCTGAATGAACTGAAACCCACAGTGCCTCCAACTTCATCCATGAAAAATGGCTAGATAAATACAATGAAATCTTTGAAATTCCCTTAACCAGGTGGCACTGGAGAACCTTTAGATGTCTTGTTGCTGATCATGAGTGTACCAGAGAATGCCATGATTGAACGGGTTTCATGAAAATGGTGTAGAACAAAGATGCCAGTAAGTTGGAGCCTGCTGAGAAGTGGGCCTATTGCAGTGGTGGGTGGGTGTGTGATAATACATCTGTGGTGTGGCCATGAGGATTTGCCATTGCCTTCCAAATGGTTTGTGACTGACATGGTGCAGCCAGCAGACCCTTCTATGTAAAGGCATCATTTTATATGGAGAGGTTTCTGGGCTAAGTTCAGAGTCAGATTTCTATGGACAAGGGGGCAAGCTCTGTGAGATAAAAGCCTGGTTGGTGCATTCTCCTTCAGACCCTGACCCACCACAAGTGACAGAACTTTCTTCAACACTGGGTTTCAGTTGAACTCGTTGTATTTCATAAAGCATATACCAAACTCCCAGTACAGCAGCAAGAAACACCACAAAAAGTGGAGGATGACCAAATGGCTTCACAGTCCAAACGGGGAGACACTTAGTATCCAGTGGCCACAGTTTACCTACAAAGAGAAAATTCAGCACTGCTGCCTCATGTTCATTAGAATACAAGAAACCATGTCCTCCAGGTCACATATATGCAGACTCAGCTTTGATGGTATCACTAGAAAGGAAGCTAAAGCTCCTTACAACAACATATATTTCAAGTGCTCAAACTCAGAGGAAGTTTCTCAAGAAGTGTTTAGGCTGGCAGAGCTCCATGTTTTTGGAGTGTTTACCTGTTAGACCAGGACACAAGAATAGACCACTGACTCTAATTAAAATCAAATTAAATTAAGCTTATTATTTCCACTGGCTGTGCTACCTCTCCCTCACAAAACGGCGGGAAAAAGGCAGCAACCCCAGCTTTCCTACAGGCAGCTTAATAGCCCAGAAAATTACACAAAAGGGGGTTTACAGATAACAGAACTCTGACAAACATCACACTAATGGCAGTCTACATTTTTTTTGCTGTCCCTACATCAGAGTTCATGAAGACCATTAGAGCCTCAGAGAGGGTTGTTGTCTGGCCAGAGAAGGCAAATATTTATGATGTGTCACTAAAGTTTCAGAGAGGGCTGCTATCTGGTCAGAGAGCCGGGCATGGGTGAATTCAAGGCGTGGGCAGGCATTCCAAGCAGGTTTAGAATTTGAAGTAATTTATGGTAAAGCCAAAATTATCTTTTCATCGCTTTTTGGCAAGATGGCTCCCAATTTAAATTAAAGATCAGGTTGGGTCTATCATTCCCGCCTTTTCTTTGTGTCCCTTTCAAATCTTTGATAGATTACGGGAAGAGCACTGAGGAAATTTTAATCCCTCAGGTAAGAGTCTCCAAATTTTTAGAACTCACCCAAAACCGATCTCCCTGATTTTACCTGACTTAATTAATTACTTATATTGATAGTCTATTTATCTTTCTCTCCATTGTTATAAGAAGAGTGGTGTCACTCATTTTTTCTTCTTCTGACCTGAGACAGGGTGACGTGAGTGGGCATGGGATGAGGGACATGAGTTGCCTTTTAGAAGTCAGTTGAGGGACATGAGTTGCCTTTTAGAAGTCAGTTCGGTTTGAAGTCTGATTGGGGAAGAACAGGTTGTAAAGTCATCTGGGGATGGGTTCTTCTATGAGAGAAACAAAAACCATGAGTACTGAATAAATGTTGCAGCACCTGGAACATGTCACTGTATAGAAGTTCCCTCACCAGTCTTTAATATCCCCAGTTATCAGGACTGTCAATTTAATATTTAACTTTTACTGTTACACTTGTCCCTCCCCATAAGATACAGTTTAATAATTTAATGTCATCTGATCTTGTAAAATCCTGTTACTAGTATGACCTCTGTGTCTCTTTGTGAAACCTTTAATTCTGTTACTCAGGGCTGGATAATTGTACTAGCAAACACCAAGCCAACCTGTGTAGGTTAGGAATATCTGTAGGCCTTAAACTGAAAACTTATCCCTGTGGCAGGTCTTCTTGATAGTCTCTTTTTATAAGTATCAGGCATTCCTGTCTGAGAATTCTTCTTTGTAGCCACCAGTCTTACTTATTTTGGGAGGCAAACATAAAGTGCATACCTTAACATTATATTATTATTATTATTATTATTATTATTATTATTATTATTATTATTATTTAAAATGCCCAGGAATGGATGTATTTTGTTCTTAACTGTCTTTGCTAAGTGTTTAAGATGAAGCAGTCAAACTGACTTTTGTTTCCATCTATTGTTAACAGTCAGCTGACCTTTTATGGGAGTCAATTCTGGGGAAACTTGAGAGCAGATTCTCAGTTCTGCTAGTGCCATTTGCGCTAGGTGGGTCCAGATCTTGCTTGACCATTTGGCTTCCCTCGGAAGCATCAGGGATGTCTCCTTTCTTTGATGACTCTCCTCTTCGTAACAAATACACTGATTGGCTTTCTGTTCTCCAGTGGTCTCATTAATCTCCCTGATCAGGAGGAGGTTATGTGGCTCAGAGTTTCAAAGCTCTTTAGAGAAGTCCCCCGTTCCCTGGATTCAGACTGACTCATAGGGCAAAAGCCAAATATTGGTTTTCTTGGCTCTTTTCATTTAACTTTAATTTTAAATCCTAATCTTAAACATCCAGCAAATAAATTTTAACAGCCTTATATTAAGAGTACTGGGCTTTAATGTCTATAACTATATAATTATCTTTTTTTAATTGTTATCTGTATTATTCTGTCTGTATTGTAAGTAATGACTTATTATATTGAATAAACCCATGTTGTGTTCTTAAAGCAACACGTTTGTAAAACAGTAACAGAGAATCTTTAGATCACTTATAAGAAAATTTCAAAATAAAATTAACAAAAGTAAAAATACTTAGCTTGTGTAACAGCTACCCTGAATTTTTTGGCTGAGTTATACATTATATCCCCTGTTTGAGATTCTACGTATATAGACCTTAAAAAAAAACCAACTTTTTAACATAACTTTAAAGAAATATTATCTAACCTACTGGTTTCGTAGTCATTCTCACATGTAGTAAGATGGGACACAGAGCCTTATCTCAGCTAAGGCAGGGCTCTTTATAAATCTTAAGTATTTTAGTTCTAAAGCTAATCCTTATTTTTAAATATCATTTGACAAAGTTTACATAAATTGTTTGAGGTCACATGAACATTAGCTAACACCATATGATATCACATTTAAAACATGAATTAAAGAAAGGCTGAAAGTTTTTAACCTTTACATCGATTAGGCTCTCATTAACTAAAAAATACATTTAAATTGTTCCCCAATGTAAAAAGTAACATAAAAGTTTACATATCTTATTGATAACAGGTAAATAAATCCCCAATATATTTTTTACCATACAACTTCAGAGCACCAGCTTGATATAATGCTCTTTTAAAGTTTCTACCTTACAGACTTGCATACCTATAAGATATTAAAACATTGATAGCATCACAATTACATTGATGTTTCTACATTAACCAAGTTTAGCTTTTAAAGCAATGGCAGTACAGGGCTCTAAAATAACAGTTCTTATTTAATCAGTTGTTTAATTTTTATGGTTGCTTGCTCTGGAGAAAATAAAACTTAATAAATACAACGTTATGGGTAAACTTATGTTTTAAGAAATTTTTGTCTCATTAACCCATGACTTATTTTTATATTCTTATACAGACTTTAATAAGAACTTATTCAGACCTTAGTAAATCAATCAGATATCTAAGAAAAGTACTCATGAATGAGCAATCCCATATCAAATTTACTTTACTTATTTATCAAAATACTAGAGAAATGTATTGACAGTGTAAACCATTTTTATGTTGAAGGAAAGGTCCTAGAACCAAGGCATATTAGACATTTTGTAGATATTAATATTTTATTAAATTTTTGAACACCTAAAAAAATTGTAAGCTTAAATTTAAAGACATTGATTTTTATCTGTTTATCCAATTTAAATTGAAACATTTAAATCACGTGAATTAAAGATCTTTGGATCTCCTATTTAAATTTGTTTTAATGAGCGCTTTTTTATGAGCGCTCCTTGTATATGTTAATTTGTGTATCATATATATGATATACGGACATATGTATATGTAGACATATAACACATAACAAAAGTGTGCACACATAATAATAGTAAAGGCCTTGTAGCTTTTCTCAGGTGAAATCTCCATTGCAATGTTTCAAAAAGTCTACAGTTGGTCAAAGATAGAACTGATCTGAAAAACATTAACCTAGGTCTGTATGCTCAAAATCATGAGCTCAAAAAAAAAAAAGTATCTAAGGAAAAAAAAAAAGAGTCCTAGAAAAAGTGACTGGCTAGTAATTAGTAAATACCATACAATTTACTTTTTTTTCCCTTAGGCCTCAAATCAGTCTCCTACTAAGCTTTCAGGCTTCTTTCATTTACATTTCAATATAAATCATGGCTGAGGTCTGGAAGGAGCAGGAAAAACTGCTATTCTGAGCAGACACCTCAGGCCTAAGGCATTTTAACCATAATTTTGAGCTTGGGATGTTGAAAATTATGATACAAATTTAAGATACAATTCACAAAATTTTATATCTTTACATCTTGTTTTGTCAACAGATACCATTCTATGATTTACTATTCTTGTCCAAATTAATGCAGTGGTACACACAGTGACATTTTCCGAGGCTATCCAATTCAAAATTGGTGAAAAAAAGACTGTATGATTGGGAATTTACTTGCCAACTTGGAAGTAGAGTTCTTCAGTTTTCCATACTAAGTATTTAAGTTCTCTGGCATGAATTATCTGAAATCATAAACTAAACAATTACCTAAACCCGACTTTTAACTGCAAGATTCTGCAATGCTTCAAAAACCCATTCAGATACCAGATTGTTAAAATAAAACATCATCATTTAGACACACATTCAGCTAAGATCATTCCCAAGAAACAATTTATAATATCAACACATTATTGCACATGTCTTAAAGGGCCAGATACAAAGACACAAGACAGACAGAAAGGAGGTTCAGACTATGGCTGTCAGAGAGAACCGTTTAAACCAGAGCAGATAAGAGAAAAATCTCCTACACCAGTGTGCACCATAGATATCCACAGGGGGGGGACCACATGTTTTAACAGAGGGGAAACCTGAAATGTAAAATAAAGTGTCTCCATGGTGACTTCACTGCATTTAGTGTCCCCTTTTTCTTTTTCTCTTTTTTAACAAGACAGAGGTGGCATAATTCTTACAGTGCGGGGAGGAAGGAGGTAATTCCCTGAATCAACAGGGCTTTGGCAGCTGCTGGGAGTCCCTCAGTCCCTCCTTTTACTTACAGGATTAGCTCCTCTTGTTCAGTTCCACACCAAGCATGCTTCATCTCCTAATATTTCAGTAGACAGCTCTCACAAAGTTCCGGGGTGGAGGGCGGGTACCAAATTTGTAAATTAAAGTTCGATTCCTCAACTTGACGCCAATTAATACCAATTTAATAATGAGGACTGAGTTTTGAGAAAAAGAAAAAGGGAGGTTTATTGCTTTGCGAACAAAGGAGAAACACAGGGGACTCTGCCAAAGGTTGTGACGCTCTTGATCTGGAGTGACAAGGGGTTTTAAAGGAGTTTCACTTGTTAACCTGGGAGATGCTCAGTTCTTAGGTCCCCAGCAAGCATTGCCCTCTGCAATGGGTGTGCTCCAGGCAGCCAGCTAGGAGCTTCTATCATCCTGCTTAACAAAGGCGAGTAAAGTTCATCGCAGTTCCCTAAAACACAGTCCAAAGGGGTGTCAGGCTTACTCTCTTTATTACCTATTTTTACGTCCAAAATCCTTAAGTTTTTACCACTGAAATCACACAACAAAATGAACAAAAACAAACAAACAATCAAAAAAATAGAACACAAAACAAAACACAAAAAACAGAAACCATGCGCCTAAACAGAAAAACAGTGGAACAGTGCAACATCTTGCTATAGCTCCAGGGTAGGAGTGCATGCGTGCCCGTCGGCCCCTCTCTACAGTTCCAGAGGAATTCCCTACAGAACAGAACAGAGGACAGAACGATTCTGGTTACTCTCCTGGAAAGGAGTATATGTGAGCCTCCCCAGGCCACATCTCTGTCATCAGAAGAGATCTCCCTTAACCGGATATCAGATGTTATAAAAGCCCCACTTACCTATGGAGGACTCCTCCACCAGGTGCTTGCTAATAGTTTTAGTGCAAAGGTTCACTGCAGTGCTCCCCGGACTAAAGGCTCTCTTCCTAATATAGAGAAGATGGACCAAATCAGGCCTGTGTGGAGAGCTGTTTCTTGGTGCCTATGGTTGATATACCATTCTAATTTGTGAAAGTGCCACAGAAAGTAGGGTAAGCCTCCTTCTCATGGTACGCTTAAAAGCAACTGTTTGGAAAAAGTGGTTGCCAAGGCAGTGACCTCATTCAGTTCCTGAAGGATGCAACCTCACCTCACTTCCTTGGTAATGGAACTCTCTGAACTTGGGATGCAGGAAGCCAGGCACACAGAGTCAGTCCCAGTCCCAGTCCTAGTGGTCTCACTTGCTTCAATTTAACAAGGACAGAGTCAGTCTTTCTTGGTACCTACTGATGTGAGGATGGCCAAATGCCAGGAGTACTCTGAAGAGGGGCCTTTCCTAAAAAAGCAGGTAGTGGCTCACAGCTGGCTCCTGACCACTTCACAGAGTTGGATATGGAGACCAGATCTGAGACAGGATAGGCCATATCTGGGGAACATAGTATGGCCCAGCAGTCAGAGGACACTCCAGATAGTGAGAGACCTATTGGGGGAAGGAGGTGCCTTTTTGGGTGTGGATGTGTGTTTGTGGTTTTGCCCCATGTTCTGAGAAGAGGTAGGAAAGTCGGTTTGTTTGGTTTGGAGTGAACTGTTTCTAGTAAGTTGTTTGACAAGGCGAGTGTTTCTATGTCTGTGTATCCCACTGTGTCCGTGGTTGTAGACATTAGAAAAAGAGAATGCATCAATGGATGTTTCCTGTCTAGTAGAAAGTTTCCCAGCATTCATCCTGCCCAATTTATGAATGCACTAGGGCTTGCCATATCGATGGGCAACACCTGCTATCTTACTAAGTTCCTGTTTTCTTCCTGAAATCTAGCCACTCTCCAAAATAGGCTCATGCTTTTGAGTCCACGATATGTACCACCTCCAAGCACTGTGACATGGACATGTACTGGATAGCTGAAGGGATTGGCAAGCATCTCAGAAAACTCAGATATCGATGTGACCAGGAAAGTCTCAGTGGAGAACCCCTGCAATGGGCCTTTTGATTGCCTATTTTTCTGTTGCCCTGAATGTCAGTAAGTTCTTTGCCTGAGGCCACGCCTTTGTGAATCCTGAAGAAAACAGTTTTCAAACGGAAATGAATGGGCACCACCTGTGGCTCTTTGCTTAATTGCTTTGTAAAGGGATGTGTCTGAATCAGCCTCTTGCTCCTGTGTGAGCCTGTGGCTTAGATTCTCAGCACCTGATGGATCTAAAGAACGATCCCATGTGTGGATCCAAAATCAAAATGGCCAAAAATCAGTCACTGTGGATGAAGTGCCTCACATTCTTCTGTAAGGTTCCTTACCTACATCAAGTGAGAATAGGGATCCTTTGAGTCAAATGAGTTCTTCAAAGCCCTGCAGATGCTAGCCCATAGGTTCTTGGGTTTTCTTATGAATCCAATTCAAATAAAGAATCTAAACCCCACAGTCAGTAGGCCGCAAATTGGAGAACAGAGCTGTATTAATGGCACACATATTTGATAACTCCTGGTTCACAGGGAGGGTGTCCAGGCCACCCTGACTATTGGCAAATGAGGGGAAAGGGAGCTTATTTGGGACACTGTCTTGTGCTGCACCTCTCATGGAATCCTCTTGCCAGAAGTTATGGTGAGTGTCTATATGGAAAAAGATGAGTGCCATGTGGGAGTGTTTTGGTTTTAATTGTGGTCATTTGTGTGGCGGTTGGAAGAGATAATTGGGTCCACCTTGGCTTGAACTTCAGTGTGATTCCCCTTAGAGTCTGTGTTTTGGAATTGACCTCCGAGAAGGTATAAAGTCCTATGCCATTGTATATCCATATTTCTGGGACATCACTACAGAATGTAATTCAACGCTAAGTATACCAATCAAGGGCCCAATGAACTTCTGGGCTTCAAATCTTACCTAGATTTCTGTTTTCATACTTATATTGAAAGGTTAATAAAATAGGTACTTGTCACTTCTTGATTTTCTGTATGCTTAACAAAACACTGTTGAAATCTTGAGAACTGTTTGCTATTCTTGTTCCCAGAATGTGCTGTCCCCAACTGCCAAACTGCAGAATGTACTCGGTCAACCAGTTGCACGCAAACCGCCCACTCGCACTTACCCATCAATAAACTTTCCTTCCTGCCCTCTCCAAGGAAAATATATAAGCACTTCTTAAGCTGTTCTCAGGGCTCTCTGCTCTATTCAAGTGAGCTCTGAGCCCTTGCATGCCGGACTCCCAATAAAGCCTTTGCTGTTGCATGAGACAGTCTTTTGGTGGTCTCTTCCACCCACCCTCGCCCGATCTTTACATCTGGTGGCCCCAGTGAGATCCGGCAGCCGCAGATGAAAGACCCCCAACGGGCTCCTCTGGGGATAAATAAGGCCCCTCTTTCTGGTTTCAGGATTCAGGTTAGGGTTTCACAAAATGGCTATTGGTAAAGAGCGTGAGCTCTCTCCCATGGTGGCTGACACACATGTAACAGAGCCACAGGCCATGTCCCTGGGGAATGAACTCATGAAATCGAGGAACAATAGTCTCCTTTATTCAGTGATATTTTGTTTCGGATTCGGTATTGCCAGCCCATCATGTTTTGCCGGCTACTCAGTCATGGTCTCAGTATTGGACGTCCATTGCCTGTCTTTATTGTCTTGTCTTGTCTGTGTCTTGTGTCATTGCTTTTATTGTCTGTGTATATTTCATTATGGGACAGAGCACTTCAATGCCTCTGTTCATGACCCTTGATCACTAGACCAAAGTCTTCTTAAGGGCTCAGAATCTTTCTTTTTCAGTAAAACGCCGGATCTTGCAGATTCTGTGTCTCAGAATGACCCAACTTTGTAGTCAGATGGTCCCTAGAAGGATCTTTCTACTTCGCACTAATTTGAAAAGTTCGAGATATTGTCTTTTAGCCGGGGCCACGTAGACGTCCAGATCAACAGTCATATATCTTAACTTGTCAGGACCTCTGCAAATCTCCTCCTCCAAGGGTGAAGCCTTTCCTTGTCCCTGCACGGACTCCTACTCCTTCCCCCATGATTCTATCTCTTTAACTCTCTGCTCCTCCTCCTGCACCCTCTGTTCTCCCTGAGTCTCAAGACTCTACTGGACTCTCCTCCCCCTCCTTATCCTCTGCTTTCATCCCCCAACTGCCAACACCCTCTAAGTGATTCCCCTGCTGCTGACTCAGCCTCTCCACCATTCAAAGAAGCTAGGATGGCCCAGCGCCATCCAGATGACAGTCCCATGGCACACAGAGCCCCTCATTCCCTGGAGGAAGCTGGCCCGGCTAAAAGAACTCAGAGAACTCGCCAACGTTTTTACACCTGCCTACTTGGGATAACTGCCAACAACTCCTAGGGACTTTCTTTATGACAGAGGAATAAGAGAAAAACCTCCAAGAAGCTAAAAAAAAATATCCTCGGACCTGATTGGCGACCCACACAACTTCCCAACATAATCAAAGCCAGCTTACCCTTAAACCAACCCAACTGGAACCCCAACACCTTTGAAGATAAAGAGCATCTGTCCAATTATTGCCTGGCTCTAATAGCAGGTCTCCAAGGGGCTGCTATGTGACCAACTAATTTGGCCATGGTAAGAGAAATTATTCAAAGGCCTGATGAATCTCCCTCTTTGTTTCTAGAAAGAATTATGGAGGCATATAAAAGATATACTCCTTTCGATCCTCAGGCAGCGGATCAAAATTCATCTGTAACAATGGCCTTAATTGGGCAAGCTGCCATGGATATTAAAAAAATTTAAAAGAGAGATTTAGTCAGAGAAGCTGAGAAAGTATACTATAAGAGAGAAACAGGGAGAAAGAAAGGGAGCAAAGGAAGGATGAGAGAAGCAAAAGACAGACTAAGGGATTGACCAAGATCCTTGTCACAACAAGAAAGAGGCCAGAAATTAAGACGTAAGGTGACAGTAAGGGTTACCTGGGGCCATGCCAGAGGCCACCCCTGGCCTCAGATCAATGTGCCTACTGTAAAAAAAAGGACACTGGGCCAAAAAGTGCCCTATAAAGAGACAGCCACGCCAGCCAGCCATTGTGACTCTGGTGCATGACTAAGAAAGTTGGGGCTCAGATCACTTCCCCTAGCTCAGGGTAACTTTTGAAGTGTAGCGGACCCCAGTAAACTTTGAAATGAATACAGGAGCAGTATACGAAGCCCTTAAGGCCCCATTGGGCCCTCTATCAAATAAAAGGTCTGTAGTTCAAAGGGCTAATGGCAGTAAATATCGGGCTTAGACTACTAAGAGGACCATGGACCTAGGTAAAGGAAAAATCCATCACTCCTTCCTAGTAACCCAGGAATGCCTGGACCCATTGATGGGCAGAGATCTGCTCACCAAGCTCTTGGCCTAAATAACTTTTAAACCTGAAGGCTACCAAATGAAATTTCTAAATCCTTTAGTATAAACTCCTATAGTTACGGCTTTAACTAAATTAGTAGAAGATGAACATCCACTCTTCACACCCCCCAAGACTGATCAAACAGGCAAGCTACGCCAGAAATGGATAACAGATTACGCAGATGCCTGGGCAAAAACTGCTGGGTTAGGCCTGGCCGTGAAACAACCTCCAATAACAGTGGAGTTAAAAACCTCAGCCTCCCCAATTAATGTCAAATAATATCCTCTAAGCAAAAAAAGCTAAAGATGAGATAAGGCCCCATATTCAGAAATATCTGACCTTAGGCGTCCTAAGGCCCTGTCAATTGGCCATGAACACTCCCCTGCTACTAGAAAAAAAAGCCAGGAACCGGGACAATCGCCCTGTTAAATACCTAATAGAGATCAACAACAGAGTGCAGGACATTCACCCCACGGTACCTAATCCGTACAATCTGCTTAGCACTCTGAACCCTGAGCGGAAATGGTATACTGTTCTGGACTTAAAAGATGCTTTCTTTTGCTTGCCTCTGCATAAAGATAGTCATTTGCTGTTTGCTTTCGGGTGGGTAGACCCAGAAACCTGAACGTCTGGTCAACTAACTTGGACTAGACTCCCACTGGGGTTCAAAAACTCCCCCACTCTCTTTGATGAAGCCCTCCACAGAGATCTCAGCAATTTCAGAACTACGCACCCCAAATCACCCAGCTTCAATACATGAATGACCTGCTACTGGCAGCCAACACCAAGGAAAACTGTGAGTCTGGGACCCAAGCACTATTATATGAGCTTGCTCAACTCGGGTATAGAGTTTCGGCCAAAAAGGCCCAAATTTGCTGGCATGAAGTAATCTTCCTGGGCTGTTTCCTTAGGGGCAGTAAACGATGGCTCACTGAGCCCAGAAAACAAAGCATTGCCTAGATACCACCCCCATCTAACAGGAGACAACTCAGAGAGTTTCTTGGGACTGCTGGCTTTTGCAGGTTATGGATACCTGGGTTTGCGTTTTAGCTGCTCCTTTATACCCGGTGTTAGAGGGAGATGCCCAATTCCAATGGACCCCTTATCACCAGGAAGTTTTTTATAATATCTATGGACACTGACACTGAACACCTCAACTTCACTGAGCTCAGGCTGCAATTACAGAAAGCCCTACACTACGTTAAAAATGTACACCAACTCACTCACCTTGGTTCAATGAAACTGCAGGCATTCCTGTAGGATTAAGAACAGAGTTTTCCACTAACCGACTCACAGCGAAAGAAAATAACTGAACGGGTAACAAAAGCCTGTTGAGTCCGTCAATTGGTTAATGCTTACCCTTCCAGTTTCCTAGAGGAAAGCACCTATGAGGAACCAGAAAACGACAATTTTGGGAAGTGGACAATAGTGAAATTAAGCCAGCAAGGTATGGACTTAAATACCTCCTAGTCTTTGTAGATACATTTTCAGGATGGACTGAAGCCTTCCACACATACACACACACACAAAAAAAAAAAAAAAACTGCACAAATGATTTTCAAGAAGATTCTGAAAGATATTTTTCCAAGATACGGTCTGCCTAAGGTAATAGGGTCTGATAATGGACTGGTGTTCATGGCCCAGGTAAGTCAGGTGTTAACTGGGACCCTGTGGATTAATTTTAAGTTACATTATGCTTATATACCCCAGAGCTCAGGACAGGTAGAAAAAATAAATAGAACCATTAAAGAGACCTTAACAAAATTAAGCTTAGAGCCCGGCATAAAAGATTGGATTATGCTCCTGCCTTATGCACTGTTTCATGCGAGAAATATTCCCTCTCTTTCTTTGTGTAACCTCACCCCCTATGAAATTCTCTATGATTCTCATCATCCAGTAAGGGACCTAACCCCAACTCTAAGGCCTAACGATCACTTCCACACCCCCTTGCTTGACAGACTTAAAGTCATTGAAAGAACTCAGCGATACCTGTGGAAACAGCTGGCCACTGCCTACCAACCAGGGGAGGAGGGGACTCTAAATCAATATCAAGTAAGAGACTTCATCTACATAAGACAACATCAGGTGTCATCCCTGGAACCCCACTGGAAAGGAACATACCAGGTGCTACTTACAAAACCTAAAGCGGTAAAAGTAGACGGAATCACTTTTTGGATCCATGCCTCTCATCTCAAGCCTTCGCTGTGTCCAGACTCTTGTTGGAAACTGGAAAAGCCTGGTAACCATTTCAAATTGCGTATTCGCTATGTGGATAAGACTATAGACTCTCCCCTTGGCCACCAGTAGTTCTAACCCTCATCACCCGGTTCAGCAGCAATGGCTGATCACAAATCCTACTAGACAAGAAGTATGGTCTATCTCGCATACAGGCCCCATAGAGACCTGGTGGCCATCTCTCCACCCAGACATTTGTCAGGTCGGTATAGGTCTTTCCTATTGAGATATCCCTGATGAAGAGGATCCCACTAAAATTCCATTAAATCTCTTCTGTACCATAGATAATGGAAACAAACATTATGGATGCAGGGACACGCGAGACAGATTCAGGTTGGCTAGCCTAGATTACTATGTTTGCCTGGTGGACTATCAAAGCCACAAACAGCCACGGCTGTGTGGGGGAGAAGCCGACTTCTTGTGTAAGTCAAGGGAATGTGAGCATACAGGGGCTCCCTGGTGGAACCCAAACTCCTCATCAAATTCAGTACACAGCATTGGCCATATTACCAATTAGACAACCAAATACTATGGCCCCCAGAGGGTTCTCTAGATCATCAAATTCTGAGTGACATTTTTAACTTCGGCAAGTTCTCAAAAGGGGGAAATTTCCCTATGTGGAATCCTTTTTCCTCTTTTGCTCACATCCTGTACTATGCTTCTCCAATAGTTCCTCACCCTCAGCCTTCTGCTCTAGACTCTCTGCTATCACTCCCATCTTAGCAACCTGATTTCTCCTCTCCAATTACTAAATATAAAACCCAAACCTCCGCTGGTTCTCAGAACATTGCCCCGTTGCTGAGGTAGCAGGTACCGAGGTACCCCTTCACCCACTCACTCCTCTCTTTTCCTGTCAGGGCCTGCACTAGGTCCCACCAAGTCCTCTAGCAAGCTAACCCAAAGCTCAAACCAGCTGAGAAGAGCCCTCAGACCCCTATCCACGATGTAATAAAAATGGCATTTAAAGTTGCTTTGTCATCACTGAAAAGAGGTTTCTAAGAATTTAAAGTCCCTCAAAGGCTTTTTGGAATATTTACTCCCATCTTCCCCTCTGCTCTACCTGTTCTAATGCTCAAGTTTTGTTCTAGGAAAATCCCAAACCCCTTTACCATTTTTCTTTTACATCTCTCTTTTCTCATTCTTAGATTCACGGAGCTGCTCTCAGCCTAGACTACCCCGTCTTCCCCCTCTGTACCAGGTCCACAGAAATGTCTTAAATGACCTTCTCCAGAAGTCTTCACCAAGGCTTACTTTAGGTCTTTCAGCAAAAGAGTCCCTCTGAAAGAGTTCAGTGTACATAAACTTCCACTTTTCGTGTTGCCCTGTTCTACTTGGCCACTGGCTGGAAAAATCACCACCCCTAAGCTAGACACTGCCTTTCCAGTTTTTCACAAAATATGTGAACAAGGCCTCTGGCCTTGAGCTGGGGCTTCACCGAGATGCCTACATTTCTAAGATAAAAAAGTTAGAAACTGGTCTCCATGGTGACAGCTGGCAGGGAGAAAAAAAAGAGACAAAAAAGCTCTCCCCTTCCAAGGTGTCCTTGAAAAGTTAACTTGCCCAGAACAGAGGAAAAAAAAAAAAAAACAGAAACAAAAACTATTTTTTGTGAATTTCTGCAGACTGTGAACTTCTGAGCCCCTTCCCTTACATGTTGGGTATAAATTCTAAAACTACCAAAACTTGGGGTTCAGGGGATTAATTGATTACAACAGAAGCAATGCCCTCTAAATCCGGATGCAACCAAATAAGAATGTTTTCCTCACTTTGGTGCTATCTTAGGTGCATTTTCTTGTCCATTCCTAAAACAGTATAATTCTATACACTTTAACATTATTTATGTTTACATAAAATGGTCAATAGATGTGATTAATTATGTAATGATGCAGATGTTTTTCAGAGTGCTCTATCATGACGTAGGTTCATTTAAAGTTCAAATAGGGGGGCATACAACCCGGTTCCACCGGGAACCTGTATCCCTCACTTTGGCCATCCTATGAGGAATAATAATTGCTGAAGGGGTGGGCATAGGAACAACTGCCCTAGTCCATGAAACACAACAAAGACACAATTAGAAGCAGAAATAGACCAAAGCTTAAAGACATTAAAAACCGACATCACAGCTTTACAGGAATTTTAACCTCTCTCTCTCTGAAGTTGTTTTACAGAGCAGGCGAGTGTTGGACCTCCTCTTCATGAGAGAAAGTTGCCTTTTTGCTTGCATTGAGGGAAGAATGTTGTTTTTATGCCGACAATACTGGAGTTGTAAAAGAATCTATGAGTAAATTAAGAAAACGACTTGAAGAGCGTCAAAGAGAGACAGAGGCCCCAGAAGGGAGGTTTGATTCTTTGTTCACATAGTCAACCTGGTTAACTATGCTTTTATCTGCCATGGCCGGTCCATTTATAATCCTCATATTATTGCTAACGGTAGGACCCTGTTTGCTCAACCGTGTAGTTTCCTTTCTAAACCAAATCGAACATGTTATTAAACCTAACCATACACTGTTCTCTCAATCTAATTTTACAGAAAAGTGGGGACAGAGTTGGTCTTAAAATACAGGAATATAGAGGATCTTCCACCTGCTGAGAAACTCAAAGGTCCATGCAGAAATGATCCCTGGAGAAGATGTAGGCAACTATGAAGGACCTGAGACAGCAAAAGTCTTCCATGGCAAACAACCTGCTCAGGATGAAGGGATGTGTCTGAATCAGCCACTCTCTTCTTAATGTATAGAAGATGGACCAAAGCAGGCATTTGTTGAGCTGCTCCTGCATGCCTATGGTTGACATACCACTGTAACTTGTGAAAGTGTCACAGTAAGTAGGGGCAGCCTCCTTCTCATGGGAACCTTGGAAGCAACTGTTAGGACAAAGTTGTTGCCAAGGCAGTGACCTCATTCCGTTCCTAAAGGAAGTGACCTCACCTAACTTCCTTGGTGATGGAACTCTCTGAACTTGGAATCCAGGAAGCCAGGCACAAAGAGCCAGTCCCAGTCCAAGTCCCAGTGGTCAAACTTATTTTGATTTACCAAGGACAGACTCAGTCTTTCTTGGAACCTACTGATGTGAGGATGGCCAAATGCAAGAAAAGCTATGAATAGGGGCATTTCCTGAGAAAGCAGGCAGTGGCTCACCGCTGGCCCCTGACAACTTCACAGAGTTGGCCAAAGAGACCAGATTTGAGACAGAACAGGCCATTTCCAGAGAACATAGTATGGCCCACCAGTCAGAGGACACCCCGGATAGTCACAGACCTACATGGGGGAAGGAGGTGCCTTTGTGGTGTGGGTGTGGGTTTGTGGTTTTGTCTCATGTTCTGAGAATAGGTATGAAAGGTGGTTTGTTTTGTTTGGAGTGAACTGTTTCTACTAAGTCGTTTGACAAGGTGAGTGTTTCTATGTCTGTGTATCCCACTATGTCCGTGGTTGTAGACATTAGAAAGGAGAATGCATCAATGAATATGTCCTATCTAGTAGAAAGCTTCCCAGCATTCATCCTGCCCTATTTATGAATGGACTGCAGCTTGCCTTATTGATGTGCAACACCTGCTATCTACCTAAGTTCCTGTTTTCTTCCTGAATTCTCGCCACTCTTCAGAATAGTCTCATGGTTTTGTGTTTAAGATATGTACAACCTTGAAGCTCTGTGACATGACCATGTACTGAATAGCTGAAGGGAATGGCGAGCATCTAAGAAAACTCAGATATCAGTGTGACCAGGAAAGTCTCAGTGAAGAAACCCTGCTTGGGGCCTTTTGTTTACCAATTCTTCTGTTGCCCTGAATGTCAGGAAGGTCTTTTCCTCAGTCCACCACTTTGTGAAGCCTGAAGAAAACAGTTTCCAAATGGAAATGAATAGGCATTACCTGTGGCTCTTTGCTTAATTGCTTTGGAATCGATGTGTCTGAATCAGCCTATTTGCCTTGTGTGAGGGTGTGGCTTAGATTCTCAGCTCCTGATGGATCTAAAGAAAGATCCCATGTGTACATCCAAAACCAAAATGGCCAAAAAAGCAGTCCTTGTGGATGAAGTCTCTCGCCTCTTCTGTAACTTTCCTGACCTCCATCAAGTCAGAATAGGGATCCTTTGGTTCAAATGAGTTCTTCAATGCCCTGCAGAGGCTAGCCCATAGTTGCTTGGGTTTTCTCAAGACTCCAATTCACATAAGGAATCCAAACCCCACAGTCAGTTGGCCTCAAATTGGAGAAGCGAAGCAGTATTAATGGGAGGCCTATTTGATCTCTCCTGGTTCACAAGAAGGGTGTCCAGGCCACCCTGACTTTAGGCAAATTAGGTGCAAGAGAGCTTATTTTGGACACGGTCTTGGGCTGTGCCCCTCATGGAAAACTTTTGCCAGAGGTCATTATGAGTGTCTATATGGAAAAAGATGAGCGCCACGTTGGAGTGTTTTGTTTTAAATTGTGGTCATTTGGGTGGCGGTTGGAAGAGATGACTTGGTCCACATGTTCTTGAACTCTGGTGTGATTCCCTTAGAATCTGAGTTCTCAAACTGACCTCAGAGAAGTATTGCCATGAATAGTGTTGAGATTTAAGGAAGCCAGGCATGAGTGTCGCCCTTGGAAACTAAGTTCTAGGCCCAGGATGGCTTTCCACAGAGCACTAGGCCTCTCAGCCAGGATACCACATGATTTTATTCTGAAAGATTTGGCACCCAGAGTTGAGAGTCAAAACTCATATGGACCTCACATTGTAGACCTCAATGGGAATAATATCATGTGATCTTTTGGCCACTCTTTGGGAAGCCTTACCTGTGAGTGTTCTCCAGAGCTTTCATTGAAATTAGCTTCCTAAAAATTTAATGGTTCCTGAAAGAATTGAAACTCACAGTGCCTCCAACTTCATCCTTGAAAAATGGCTAGAAAAATACCATAAAATTCCCATCACCAGGTGGCACTGGAGAACATTTGGATGTCCTGTTACTGATCATGAATATACCAGACAGTGCCTTGATTGACTGGGTTTCATGTAAATGGTGTAGAACAGAGATGCCAGTAAGTTGGACTCTGTTGAGTAGTTGGCCTAGAGCAGTGGTGGGCAGGTATGTGATAAAACATCTGTGGTGGGGCCATGTGGATCTTCCATTGGCATCCAAATG
This sequence comes from Callospermophilus lateralis, assembly GCF_048772815.1. Lineage (NCBI taxonomy): Eukaryota > Metazoa > Chordata > Mammalia > Rodentia > Sciuridae > Callospermophilus > Callospermophilus lateralis. Next base: position 706,833 of record NW_027514450.1, on the reverse strand, counting down.
GCTTGTGACTGACATGGTGCAGCCAGCAGAACCTTCCATGTAAAGGCAACTTGTTATATGGAGAGTTTTCAGGACATTGTTCAGAATCAGGTTGCTATGGTCAAGGGGGCAAGCTATGTGGGATAGAATCCTGGTTCTTGTATCCTCAAGCAGAACCTGACCCACCACACATGACAGAACTCCCTCTTGCACTGTGACCCAATTGAACTCCTTTTATTTCATGAAGCAAATACCAAACTCCCAGTGCAGCAGGAAGAAACACCATGAAAATGGAGGATGACCATATGGCTTCACAGTGCACATGGGGAGACGTTTAGCCCCCAGTGGCCACAGTTTACCTAAAAAGAGAATTTAGCACTGCTGCCTCATGTTCATTGGGAAATAAGAAAGCATGTCCTCCAGGTCTCATAGATGCAGACCAAGCTTTTATGGTCTCACTAGAAAGGAAGCTAAAGCTCCTGACAACAACATATTTTTCAAGTGCCCAACCTCACAGGCAGTTTCTCAAGAAGTCTCTATGCCAGCAGACCTCCATGTTTGTGGAGTGTTTACCCTTTCCCTTACCTTTGGAAACTCCTCTGCCACTTCCAAGGTTGTGGGCTCCTGAGCATATTCCATTCCAGATATTTGTTCACAGGTTTTCTAAATCTTCTCCTCTAATTGTGTCTTACTTGGGGCGAAGGTATTGTCAAGGTATTGTTCTGAATGAGAGTTGGAAGATTTTTGTGTAGCACATATTTACATACACATTGGATTCATTTTTCAATTTTCCATTCGAAATACTGAATCCTTGACACTAACCCATACCCTACTAGATTCTGACTACTAATTCTAATATAATGGAGAAAAATAACCCAAACAGAATAGAAATACTAGCACTTCAGAGGAGGCATGGTGTATAGTTGGTCTTCCTATTTGCATGATATAGGGTTGGAGTTGTAAATCTTGTCAATTTTTTGTTGAAAGAGTTCTGCATGTGTTTTTAAAGTTAACACATATGTGAATTCCTGTCTCCCTTTTTCTGTAGCCAATTCAGCACATGTATTTTTATATGAACATATAGAATCCTACCTGGTATCACACCTGTATTCTTGAGAGGTGGCTAAGTTGGCAGATACAAAGTGTGAGAAGAAATCACTCCTCCTAAACGCTTTTGGAACTGATAATTCAAATTATGAGTGAGCTTCTTAGTTAAAAAACATTATACATAAATCCATGTTCAGTAAAATTAATATTTTTGGATCTGTGGATGATATATATTTCATGATGAATTTTAATTGGCATATATATTGCTACTTTTTAATGTCTCTCTGTGTATTTTGTATATATATATATATATATATATATATATATATATATATATAAACACTCTAGATTTGTCAAAATATGAAATATATGTATCTTATTATACACTCCCTAAATTCATTCATGTTCATGTATGTGGTTTTATATTCAACTTTTCATAAGATTATTTTCAGAAATATTCATCCATCTGAAATACATATTTGTTTTATAGTATTGAAAACTCACTTCAGTAAATGGTGCAAACAAATCCTTATATTTTTACAGTAACTGACCCACTTTAACATCAATGCAAGTAGATTCCAATGGGACATGATGTGTATTTGGACGTTCATTTTTATACAACACTGGTACATTACTATTTCTTCAGTTTTTGTACATCATAGAATATACATTTCAGCCACAACTTCATAAATTTAAAGAAATTTGTAACACATTCTATCACTTCCTGCTTCAGAACATATGTATTCCTCTTTGTTTTTGACTGGTCATTTCATGAGACTTCTTTCCACACACATTACTGTCGATTTCCATAATCAATTTTGAAGCAAAATTCACACACTCTTTATGATGAACCACAACCGTAATATTACCATTGGATGTATAAATGGTTGGAATGAATGTATGTATATCAATATATGATTCCCTTTGTATTTTCAGATATCAATTTATTCCAATTTCTAAAGTTTGAACCAGTTGTATTATTTTTTCGCAGTATGGTCTATTCATGCATTATGTCTATATTCATACACACATGGTACACCTCTATGTACCCCCAATACTAATTTACACCTCTTCAAAATATTGCTCCAAGAAATGGTGGTAGAAATACTCATGTCACCTGATCTACATATACATTTTATCACAGTAATATTCTGGCCACAAAATGCAAAGTCACACTTACGATTGTACCAAAGCCTAAATGGAATGTGAGTATGGATTATGAAAATCACCCATGTCCAGGTTGCCTAATGCTCTCAAATGTCAATCCTATTGGTGACTACATATTTGTTTCTTCCTAAGATTATATATTCAATCTCAAGCCTGTTGAAAATGTCTATTGGTATCACTCATTTTATACTTTGCCTGATTTCCTTATGTCTCTATTGATATCTGCTTTCCTACATATTTTCCCCAGTTCATCATTGTGACTGACTCTTCACATGTGCTGACATTTACATTTTCTCTCTACCCAAAACCCTATTGCTAAAGAACTTTTTGTCCAAATCCTATACTCACACTTTTTTCTAATCTTACCAACTCTCTTCGTAATCTTACCAACTCTCCCTTTTTGAATGGATGTTCTCCTCAACATTCAATCATCTAAGGTACAAGATCCTATGCCATTGTGTATAGATTTATCTGAGACATCTGCACAGAACATAATTCAAAGCTAACTATCCCAATCAAGGACCCAATGACCTTCTGGGCTTTAAATCTTACTGAGATTTCTGTTTTCATACATATATTTCACCTCTATAATCTTATAAATATCGCAGGTTTCCAATACCATTATTCATCCAGCAGAATGATCCTAACACAAATCAAACATGTTATTAACCCTAAACATACACGATTCCCTCAATCTACCTTTATAGAAGAGCAGGGACAGAGTTGGTCTTACAATACAGGAATGTAGGAGATCTTCAACCTGCAGAGACCTCAAAGGTCCATGCAGAAATTATCCCTGGAGAAGATATAGGCAGCTATGAAGGACCTGAGAGAGGAAAAGTCATCTTCCATGACAAACAACCAGGTAAGGATGAAGGGATGTGTCTGAAGCAGTCTCTATCTTCTTAATGTAGAGAAGATGGACCAAACCAGGCCTGTGTGGAGAGCTGTTCCCGGGTGCCTATGGTTGATATTCCATTTTAACTTGTGAAAGTGTCAAAGGAAGTAGGGGCAGCCTCCATCTCATGGACCCTTCGAAGCAACTGTTAGGACAAAGTGGTTGCCAAGGCAGTGACCTCATTCAGTTCTAGAGGAAGTGACCTACGTCACTTTCTTGTTGATGTAACACTCTGAACTTTGGATCCAGGAAGCCAGGCACCCTGAGGCAGGCCCAGTCCCAGTTGCAGTGGTCTCACATGTTTGGATTAACCAAGGACAGAGTCAGTCTTTCTTGGCAACTACTGAATTGAAGATGGACAAATGCCAGGAAAGCTCTGAAGAGGGGCTATTTTTTTGATAAAGCAGGCAGTGGCTCACCGCTGGCTCCTGACAACTTCACAGTTTTGGTCAAGGAGACCAGATCTGACATACGACAGCCCATTTCAGGGGAACATAGTATGGTCCACCAGTCAGAGGATGCTCCGGATAGTCACAGACCTACTTGGGGAAAGAAGGTGCCTTTTTGGGTGTGTTTGTGCGTTAGTGATTTTGTCTCATCTTCTAAGAATATGTAGGAAAGTCGGTTTGTTTAATTTGGAGTGGCCTGTTTCTAGTAAGTGCTTTGAGAAGGTGAGTGATTCTGTGTATCCCACTGTGTCCCTGGTTGTAGACAATAGAAAAGAGAATGCATCAAAGGATGTGTCCTGTCTAGTAGAAATCTTCGCAGCATTCATCTTGTCCAATTTATGAATGGACTGCAGCTTACCATATAGATGGGCAACACCTACTACCTTTCTACATTCCTGATTTCTTCCTGAATTCTGGCCACTCTTCCATAGGCTCATGGTTTTGTGTTCAAGATATGTATCTCCTCCACAATCTGGGACATGGCCATGTACTGGATAGCTGAAGGGAATGGTGAGTATCACAGAAAACTCAGATATCAGTGTGACCAGGAAAGTCTCAGTGGAGAAACTCTGCTTTGGGAATTTGCTTTTCTATTGTTCTGTTGCCCTGAATGTAAGGAAGGTCTTTGCCTAAGGCCACACCTTTCCAAAGCCTGAAAATATCAGTTTTCAAATGGAAATAAATGGGCATCACCTGTGGATCTTTGCTTAATTGTTTGCAAAGGGATATGTCTGAATCCACCTCTTAGTGCAGTGTGAGTCCATGGCTCAGATTCTCAGCCCTGATGGATCTAAAGAAAGATCCCATGTGTGCATCCAATTCCAAAATGGCCAAAAGAGCAATCATTGTGGATGAAGTCTCTTGCTTTCCTCTGTAAGGTTCCTGATCTCCATCAAGTGAGAAGAGGGATCCTTTGGGTCAACTGAGTCCTTCAAGCCCTGCAGAGGCTAGCCCATAGGTGCTTGGGTTTTCTCATGACTCCAAATCACATAAAGAAACTATACCTGACAGTCACTATGCCTCAAATTGGAGAAGCGGAACAGTATTAATGGCAGGCATCTTTGATCAGCCCTGGTTCACAGGAACAGTGTCCAGAAACACTGACTTTAGACAAATGAAGGGCAAGGGAGTTTATTTTGACATTGTCTTGTGCTGTGTGCCTCATGGAAACTTCCAGCCAAGGTTATGATTAGTGTCTATATGGAAGAAGATGAGGGGCATGTGTGAGTGTTTTGGTTTTAATTCTGGTCATTTGTGTGGCGGTTGGAAGAGATGACTGGGTCACCAGGGATTGAACTCTGGTGTGTTTCCCCTTAGAGACTGAGTTCTGAAACTGACCTCAGAGAAGTATTGCCATGAATTGTGTTGGGATTTTAGGAGGCCACGCATGAGAGTCGCCCTTGGAACCTGAGATCTAGGACCAGGGTGGCTTTCCACAAAGAACTGGGAATCTCAGCCTGGATATCACATGATTTTATTCTGAAAGACTTGGCAGCCATAGTTGAGAGTCAAAACACATAGGACCTCACATTGTAGACCTCAATGGTCCTGGCTTCAAGTGACCTTTTGTCCACTCTTTGGAAAGCCTTGCCTGTGAGAGTTCTCCAGAATTTTCTTTGAATTGAGCTTTCTCAACATTTAATGGTTCCTGAATAATTGAAATTCACAGTGCATCCAATGTCATCCTTGAAAAATGGCTAGATAAATACCATGAAGTTTTTGAAATTCCCATGACCAGGTGGCACTCCAGAAACATTCGATGTCCTATTGCTTATTATGAGTGTACCAGACAGTTCCTTGATTGACAGGGTTTTCTGAAAATTGTTTAGAACAGACATGCCAGTAATTTGTAACCTGCTGAGTAGTGGGCGTAGAGCAGTGGTGGGCAGGTGTGTGATAAAATATCATGGTGGGTCCATGTGGATCTGCCATTGGCTTCCAAATGGCTTGTGACTGACATAGTGCAGACTTCAGACCCTTATATGTAAAGGCATCTTGTTCTATGGCGAGGTTTCAGGGCAATGTTCAGAATCAGGTTGCTATGGACAAGGGAGCAATCTTTGAGAGATAGAAGCCTGGTTTGTGCATTTTCTTGCAGACCATAACCCACCACACGTGACAGAACTCTCTCCAGCACTGTTTCCCAGTTGAACTCCTTGTATTTCGTGAAGCATGTACCAAACTCCAAGTGCAGCAGCAAGAAACACCACGAAAAGTGGAGGATGACCAAATTGTTTCACAGTCCACACGGGGAGAAAATAAACCCCCAGGGGCTACAGTTTATCTACAAAGAGAGAATTCAGCAGTGCTGCCTTGTGTTCATTGGAAAATAAGAAACTTTGTCCTCCAGGTCATATAGATGCAGACCCAGCTTTGAGGGTATCACTACAAAGGAAGCTTAACTCCTGACAAAAACCTATATATCATTGCCCAACCTCAGTGGCAGTTTCTCTAAAAGTTTTAGGCATGCAGAGCTCCATGTTTGTGGAGTGTGTACCCTGTTCTTACTTTTGGAAACTCCTATACCACCTCCAAGTTTGTGCACTCCTGAGCATTTTCCATTCCAGAAATGTAATCACAGATTTTGCAACTTTTCTTCTCTAATTGTGTCTTACTTGGGGCGAAGATAATTTCAAGGCATTGTTCTGGATGAGAGTCAGAAGATTTGTTTTAGCACATATTTGCATACACATTGGATTAATTTTCCTATTTTTCCATTCGAAATTCTGAATCCCTGACACTAACCCATATTCTAATAGACTCTGACTACTAATTCTAATATGATGGAGAAAAATAACCCAAACAGTACGTAAATACATGCAGTTCAGGGTTGGACTTGCCTTTTGCATGATAAAGGGTAGGTATTATGAATCTAGTCAATTTTTAATTGAAATAGTTCTCCATGTGTTTTGAAAGTTAACAAATATGTGAATTACTGTCTCCCATTTTCTGGAGCCTATTCAGCACATGTATTTTTATATGCACAAATAGAATCCTACACGGTATCACACGTACATTCTTTTGAGTTACATGACTTGGCAGATACAAATTGTGAGAAGTGATCACTCGTCCTAAACGCTGTTAGAACTGAAAATTCAACCTATGCGTGAGCTTCCCAGTGGAACAACATTATACATAAACCCATGTTCAGTAAAATGAATGTTTCTGCATCTTTATGATATATATTTCATGATGAATTTCGATTGGCATATATATTGCTATTTTTTAATTTCTGTGTTTGTGTGTGTGTGTGTGTGTGTGTATACTCTCCAGATTTTTAAAAATATGAAAATTATGTGTCTTATATACACTCCCTAAATTCATTCATGTTCATGTATGTGGATTAATAATCAACTTTTCACAAGATTATTCTTAGAAATACTCAAACACCTGAAATACATATTTGTTTCCTAGTACTGAGAACTAACTTCAGTGAAAGGTGCATACAAATTCTAATATGTCTACATTAACTGACCCAGTTGAACATCAATGCATGTTGGTTCCTATGGGACACGATGTGTATTTTGACGTTAATTTTTATTCCACACTGGTACATTACTATTTCTTCAGTTTATGCACATCTTAGGATATATATTTCATTCACTAGTTAGCAAATTTATAGGCATTTGTTTAACTTTCAGTCACTTCCTGCTCCAGAACACATGTATTTCTCTATGTTTCTTGACTGGTCTATTCATGAGACTTTTTTTCCAAATATATTGTTTTCGATTTCCATAATCAATTTTGAAGAAAAACTCACACACCCTTCATGATTAACCATAACCATAAGATAATCATTAGATATATAACTGGTTGGAATTAATGATTGTATATAAATATAACATTTCTTATATATTTTCAGATATCCATTCAATCCATTATTTAAAGTGGATCCAGTTATATTATTTATTCACAGTATTGTCTATTCATGCATTATGTCTATATTAATAGAAACAGGGTACACCTATTTGTACCCACATACTAATTTATAAATCTTCAAAATATTGCTCTCAGAAATGGTGGAAGAAATACTCATGTCACCTGATCTACATACACATTTTATCACAGAAATATTCCGGACACAAAAAGCAAAGGTCACACTTACAATTGTACCAAAGCCTAAATGGAAAGATAGCATCCATTACTAAAATCATCCATGTCCAGGTTGCCTAATGCTCTCAAATATCAATCCTATTGGTGACTACATATTTGTTTCTTCCTAAGATTATATATTCAACTTCAAACCTGTTGAAAATGTCTAACCCTATCACACACTTTATACTTTGCTTGATTTCCTAATGTCTCTATTGATATCTGCTTTCCTACATGTTTTCCCCAGTTCATCATTGTGACTGACTCTTCACATGTGCTGACATTTACATACACTCTCTACCCGAAACCCTATTGCTGAAGAACTTTTGGTCCAAATCCTATGCTCACTCTTCTTTCTAAATCTACCAACTACCTTCCTAATCCTACCGACTATCGGTTTTTGACTGGATGCTCTCTTCAACATTCAATCATCCAAGGTACAAGGTCCGATGCCAGTGTATATTGATTTATCTGAGACATCTGTGCAGCACATAACTCAAAGTTAAGTATCTCACTCAAGTCCCCAATGCCCTTCTGGGCTTCAAATCTTACCTAGATTTCTGCTTTCATACTTATATTTCACATGTATACTCTTGTAAATATCGCAGGTTGCCAATACCATTATTCATCCCGCAGAATGATTCGTAACCCAAATCGAACATGTTATTAACCCTAACCATACACTTTTCCCTCAATATAACTAACTTAAGAGCAGCGACAGAGTGGGTCTTACAATATAGAAATGTAGAAGATTTTCCACCTGCTTAGAACCTCAAAGATCCATGAAGAAATGATCCTTGGAGAAGATGTAGGCAGCTATGTAGGACCTGAGAGAGCAATAGTCATCTTCCATGCAAACAACCTGGTCAGGATGAATTGATGTGTCTGAATCAGCCTCTCTCTTCTTAATGTAGAGAAGATGGACCAAACCAGGCCTCTGTGGAGAGCTGTTCCAGGGTGCCTATGGTTGATATACCATTCTAACTTCTGAATGTGTCACAGGATGTTGGGGCAGCCTCTATCTCATGGGAACCTTGGAAGCAACTGTTAGGACAAAGTGGTTACCAAGGCAGTGACCATATTCAGTTCCTGAAAGAAGTGACCTAACTTCACTTCCTTGGTGATGGAATTCTCTGAACTTGGGATCCAGGAAGCCAGGCACCCAGAGCCAGTCCCACTCCAGACCCAGTGGGCTAACTTGTTTGCTTTTCCCAAAGACATAGTCAGTCCTTCTTGGTACCTGCTGATGTGAGGATGGCCAAATGCCAGCAGAGCTCTGAAGAGGGGCCTTTCCTGAGAAAGCAGGCAGTGGCTCACCGCTGGCTCCTTACAACTTCACGGAGTTGGACATTGAGACCAGATGTGAAACAGGACAAGCCATTTTGGGGGAACATAATATAGCCCACCAGTCAGAAGACACTCCGGATAGTCACAGACCTATTTGGGGAAAGGAAGTGCCTTTGCCGTTGTAGGTGTGAGTTTGTGGTTTTTTCTCATGTTCTGAGAATAGGTAGGAAAGGTGGTTTGTTTGGTTTGGAGTGGACTGTTTCTAGTAAGTCGTTTTACATTGTGAGTGTTTCTATGTCTGTGTATCCCACTGTATCCATGGTTGTAGACATTAGAAAAGAGAATGCACCAATGGATATGTTGTCTCTAGTTGAAAGCTTCCGCAATTCATACTGCGCAATTGATGAATGCACTGCAGCTTGCCTTATGGATGGGCAACATCTACTATCTTCTAAAGTTCCTGTTTTCTACGTGAATTCTGGCCACTCTCCAGAATAGACTCATGGTTTTGTTTCCCAGATATGTAACACCACAAGGCTCTGTGACATGGCCATGTTCTGGATAGCTGAAGGGAATGAGATCATCTCAGAAAACTCAGATATCAGTGTGTGCAGTAAAGTCTCAGTGGAGAAACCCTTCTTTGGGCCATTTGCTTAATTCTATTTCTATTACCCTAAATGTCAGAAAGGTCTTTGCCTCAGGCCACCCCTTTGTGTAGCCTGAAAAACACTGTTTTCATATGGAAATGAATGGACCCCACCTGTGGCTCTTTGCTTAATTTCTTTGGAATGGGATGTGTCTGAATCAGCCTCTTGTCCTTGTATGAGGTTGTGGCTTAGATTCTCAGCACCTGATGGATCTAAAGAAAGATCCCATGTTCTTCCAAAACTATAATGTCCAAAAGAGCAGTCATTGTGGATGAATATTTTTGCTTTCTTGTATTAGGTTCCTGAACTCCATCAAGTGAGAATAGGGATCCTTTGGGTCAAATGAGTTCTTGAAATCCCTGCAGAGGCTATCCCATATGTGCTTGGATTTTCTCATGACTCCAAATCACATAAAGAATCTATACCCTACAGCCAGTAGGCCGAAATTGGAGAAGTGGAACACTTTAACAGCAGGAATATTTGATCACTCCTGGTTCACAGGAAGAGTTTCCAGGCCACCATGATTTTAGGCAAATAAGGGGCAAGTGAGCTTATTTTGGACACTACCTTGGGCTCATAGAAACCTCCAGCTAGAGGTTATGATGAGTGTCTACATGGAAGAAGATGATGGCCCTGTGGGAGTGTTTTGATTTTAATTGTGGTAATTTTTGTGGCGGTTGGAAGGGATGACTGGGTCCACCTGGGCTTGAACTCTGGTGTGATTACCCTTAGAGACTGCATTCTGGAATTGACCTCAGAGAAGTATTGCCATGAATTGTGTTGGGATTTTAGGAGGACACACATAAGACTCACTCTTGGAAACTGAGATCTATGCCCAGGGTGGCTTTCCACAGAGGCCTGGGAATCTCAGCCAGGATATCACATGATTTTATTCTGAAAGACTTGGCAGCCATAGATGAGAGTCAAAACATACATGGACCTCACATTGTAGACGTCAATTGGCCTGGGTTTATGTGACCATTTGGTAACTCTTTGAGAAGCCTTGACTTTGAGAGTTCTTCAGAGCTTTCATTGAAATGAACTTTCTCAACACTTAATGGTTCCTGAATGAATTGAGACCCACAGTGCCTCTAACTTCATTTTTGAAAAATTGCTAAATAAATACCATGAAATTTTTTAAATTCCCATGACCAGGTGGAACTGCAGAAAATTTGATGTCCTGTTGCTTATCATGTGTATACCAGACAGTGCCTTGTTTGACTGGGTTTCATGAAAATGATGTAGAACGCGAGATACCAGTAATTTGGAGCCTGCTGAGTAGTGGGCCTAGAGCAGTGGTGGGAAGGTGTGTGAAAAAACATCATGGAGGGGCTATGTGGATCTGCCATTGGCTTCCAAATGGCTTGTGACTGATATAGTGCAGACATGAGACCCTTATATGTAAAGGCATCCTGTTATATGGAGAGTTTTAAGGGCAATGTTCAGAATAAGTTTACTATGGTTATTGGGGCAAGCTCTGTGGGATAGAAGCCTGGTTGGTGCATTCTCCTGCAGACCCTGACCCACCACAAGTGACAGAACTCCCTCCAGCACTGTATCCCAAATGAACTTCTTATATTTTGTGAAGCAAATACCAAATTCCCAGTGCAGCAGCAAAAAACACCATGAAAAGTGGAGGATGACCAAATGTCTTCACAGTCCCCACTGGGAGACACTTAGAATCCAGTGGCCACAGTTTACCTACAAAGAGAGAATTGAGCACTGCTGCCTCAAGTTCATTGGAATATAAGAAACCATCTCTTCCCGGTCACATAGATGCAGACCCAGCTTTGATGGTCTCACTACGAAGGAAGCTAAAGCTCATGACAGCAACATATATTTCAGGATCCCAACCTCAGAGGCCATTTCCCAAGAATTCTTATGCCAGCAGAGCTCCTTGTTTGTGGAGTGTTTACCCTGTCCTTTACTTTTGGAAACTCCTCTACCACCTCCAAAGTTGTGAACTCCCGAGCATATTCCATTCCATATATGTATTCCTAGATTTTTACACTTTTCAACTCTAATTGTGTCTTACTTGGGGCGAAGGTAATGTCAAGGCATTGTTCTGGATGTGAGTGGGAAGATTTTTGTGTAGCACATATTTACATACACATTGGATTCATTTTCCAATTTTCCATTTGAAATACTTAATCCCTGACACTAACCCCTACCCTACTAGTCTCTGACTAATAATCCTAAAATGATGGTGAAAAATAACCCAAAAAGAATAGAAATACAAGCAGTTCAGAGGAGGCATGGTGTATAGTTGGAATTGCTTTTTGCATTATATAATGTAGGAGTTTTAAATCTAGTCAATTTTCTGTTGAAATAGTTCTAGATGTGTTTTTAAAATTAACAAATATGTGAATCCCTGTCTCCCTTTCTCTGTAGCCTATTCAGCACATGTATTTTTATATGCACATATAGAATCCTACCTGATATCACTTGTACACACATGTGAGGTGGCTGAATTGGCAGATGCAAATTGTGAGTAGAGATCACTCCTCCTAAACGCTGTTGGAACTGAAAATTCAACCTACGGGTGAGCTTCCTAGTTGAACAACATTATACATAAATCCATGTTCAGTAAAATGAATATTTTTCGATCTTTGGATTATATATATTTGATGAAGATTTTCGATTGGCATATATATTGCTACTTTTTTTTCTTTTATTGGTTGCTCAAAACATTACAAAGCTCTTGACATATCATATTTCATACATTAGATTCAAGTGGGTTATGAACTCCCATTTTTACTCCAAATATAGAATGCAGAATCACATCAGTTACACATCCATATTTTTACATAATGTCTTATTAGTTACTGTTGTATTCTGCTACCTTTCCTATGCCCTACTATCCCCCCTCCGCTCTCTTCCCATCTTCTCTCTCTACCCTACATACTGTAATTCATTTCACTTATTGTTTATTTTTCCATTACACTCACAACCTCTTATATGTATTTTTTTTGTAACAATAAGGGTCTCCCTCCATTACCATGCAATTTCTCTTTTCTCTACCTTTCCCTTCCACCTCATGTCTCTGCTTAATGTTAATCTTTTCTTCATGCTCTTCCTCTCTGCTCTGTTCTTAGTTGCTCTCATTATATCAAAGAAGTCATTTGGTATTTGTTTTTTTGGGATTGGCTAGCTTCACTAAGCATAATCTGCTCTAGTGCCATGCATTTCCCTGCAAATTCCATTATTTTGTCATTTTTTAGTGCTGTGTAATCCTCCATAGTATATAAAAAAAAAACATTTTTTTATCCATTCATCTAATGAAGGGAATCTGGGTTGGTTCCACAGTGTAGCAATTGTGAATTGTGCTGCTATGAACATCGATTGGCAGTATCCCTGTAGTACGCTCTTTTAAGGTCTTCAGGGAATAGTGCGAGAAGGGCAATAGCTGGGTCAAATGGTGCTTCCATTCCCGGCCTTCCCAGGAATCTCCATACTGCTTTCCAAATTGGCTGCACCAGTTTCAGTCCCATCAGCAATGTACAAGAGTACCCTTTTCCCCACATCGTCGCCAGCACTTGTTGTTGTTTGACTTCATAATGGCTGCCAATCTCACTGGATTGAGATGGTATTTTAGGGTGGTTTTGATTTGCATTTCTCTGACTGCAAGAAATGGAGAGCATTTTTTCATGTACTTGTTGATTGATTCTATGTCCTCTTCTGAGAAGTGTCTGTTCAGGTCCTTGGCCCATTAGGTTATTTGTTATCTTATTGTCTAATTATTTGAGTTCTTTGTATACTTTGTATACTCTGGATATTAGGGCTCCATCTGAAGGGTGAGGAGTAAAAATTTGTTCCCATGATCTAGGCTCCATATTTACCTCTCTTATTGTTTCTCTTTCTGAGAAAAAAATTTTCAGTTTAAGTAACTCCCATTTGTTGATTCTTGTTATTAACTCTTGTGCTATGGGTGTCCTACTAAAGAATTTGGAGCCTGACCATACAATATGTAGATCGGAACCAACTTTTTCTTCTATCAGATGCAGAGTCTCTGATTTGAATCTAGCTCCTTGATCCACTTTGAGTTAACTTTTGTGCATGGCGAGAGAAAGGGATTCAGTTTCATTTTGTTGCATATGGATTTTCAGTTTTCCCAACACGATTGGTTGAAGATGCTATCCTTCCTCCATTGCATGCTTTTAGCTCCTTTATCAAATATAAGATAGTTGTAGCTTTTTGGATTAGTCTCTGTGTCCTCCATTCTGTACCATTCGTCCACCCGCCTATTTTGGTACCAGTACCATGCTGTTTTTGTTATTATTGCTCTGTAATATAGTTTGAAATCTGGTATCGCTATACCGCCTGATTCACACTTCCTGCTTAGAATTGCTTTTGCTATTCTGGGTCGTTTATTTTTCCATATGAATTTCATGATTGGTTTATCTATTTCTACAAAAAATTCATTTGGGATTAAGATTGGCATTTCATTAAACCTATAGACAACTTTTTAGTAATATCGCCATTTTGATGATGTTAGTTCTGCCTATCCATGAACAGGGTATATTTTTTCATCTTCTAAGATCTTATTCTACTTCTCTTTTTAGGGTTATGTAGTTTGCATTGTGTAAATCTTTCACCTCTTTTGTTAGGTTGATTCCCAAGTATTTAATTTTTTATGAGGATATTGTGAATGCAGTGTTTTTCCTCATTTTCATTTCAGAAGTTTTGTCGCTGATATACAGAAATGCCTTTGATTTATGCATGTTGATTTCATTTCCTGCCACATTGCTGAATTCATTTATTAGTTCTAGTAGTTTTTTTCTGTAGACCCTTTTGGGTCTTCTATGTATAGAATCATGTCATCTTCAAATAGTGATAATTTAAGTTCTTTTTTTCCTATTTTTATGTCTTTAATGTTTTTCATCTTTCTAATTGCTCTGGCCAGTTTTTCGAGAACTATATTGAATAGAAGTGGTGATAGAGGACATCCCTGTCTTGTTCCAGATTTTAGAAAGAATGCCTTCAATTTTTCTCCATTCAGAATGATGCTAGCCTGAGGCTTAACATAGATAGCTTTTACAATGTCGAGGTATGTTCCTTTTATCCCTAGTTTTTCTAATGTTTTGAACATAAAGGAATGCTCTACTTTTTCTAATGGTTTTTCTGCATCTATCAAGATCATCGTATGGTTCTTATTTTTAAGTCTATTGATGTTGTGAATAACATTTATTGATTTCCATATATTGAACCCTCCTTGCATCCCAGGGATGAATCCTAGTTGATCATGGTGCACAATTTTTTTGATGTGCCTTTGTATCCAAATCACCAGAATTTTAATAAAAATTTTTGCATCTAGGTTCATCAGAGATATTGGTCTGTTGTTTTCTTTCATTGAGGTGTCTTAGTCTGGTTTCAGAATCAGGGTGATGTAGGCCTCATAGAATGAATTTGGCAGAGCTCCCTGTTTTTCTATTTTCTGAATAACTTGAAAAGTATTGGTATTAATTCTTCTTTAAAGGTTTTGTAAAACTCCGCTGTATACCCATCCGATCCTGGGCTTTTCTTGGTTGGTAGTAGTTTGATTGCCTCTTCTATTTCATCGATTGATATTGGTCTGTTCAAATTATGTGTATCCTCCTGACTCAGTCTAGGCAAATCATATGACTTAACAAATGTATCGATGTCTTCACTATTTTCTATTTTATTGGAATATAGGTTTTCAAAATAATTTCTAATTGTCTTCTGTATTTATGTAGCATCTGTTGTGATATTGCCTTTTTCATCCCATATGTTAGTAATTTGAGTTCTCTCTCTTCTTCTCCTCGTTAGCATGGCTAAGGGTCTGTCCATCTTATTTATTTTTTCGAAGAACCAACTATTAGTTTTGTTAATTTTTTAATAGTTTCTTTTGTTTCAATTTCGTGATTTACGCTCTGATTTTAATAATTTCTTGCCTTCTGCTACATTTGCTGTTGTTTTGCTCTTCCTTTTCTAGGGCTTTGAGATTAAGTGAGAGCTCATTTATTTGTTGTTTTTGTTTTTTTCTTTTTTTGAGGAATGACCTCCAGGCGATGAATTTGCCTCTTGAATCTTGTTTCATTGTGTCCCATTGAATCTGATATGTTGTGTCTGTATTTTCATTTATCTCTAAGAATTTTTTGATTTCCTCCTTTATGTCTTCTGTAACCCATTGATCATTCAGTAACATATTGTTCATTTTCCATGTGATGTAGGATTTTTCCTTCCTTCTTTACCATTGGATTCCAGTTTCATTCCATTGTGATCAGAAAAAAATTCATGGTATTATCTCCACCCCTTTATATTTACTGAGTGTTGCCCTATGGCATAATATATGGTCTATTTTTGAGAAGGATCCATGTGCTGGTGAGAAAAAAGTATATCCACTTGATGATGGTTGATATATTCTATATATGTCAGTTAAGTCTAGGGTATTGATTGTGATATTGAATTCTATATTTTCTTTATTCAACTTTTGTTTGGTGGATCTGTCCAATGGTGAGAGAGGTGAGTTGAAGTCTCCCATAATTATTGTGTTGTGGTCTATTTGATTCTTGAACTTGAGGAGAATTTGTTTTATAAATGTTGCAGCACCATTATTTGCTGCGTAAATATTGATAATTGTTATGTCTTGTTGGTGAATGGTTCCTTTCAACAGTATATAATGTCCTTCCTTATCCCTTTTGATTAAATTAGTCTTGAAGTCGATTTTATTCCATATGAGGATGGCCACCCCTGCTTGCTTACAAGGACCGTGTTCATGGTATAAATTTTCCCAACCTTTCACCTTCAGCCTGTGAATGTCTTTTCCATTCAGATGTGTCTCCTGGAAGCAACATATTGTTGGATTTGTTTTTTTTAATCCACGTTACAAGCCTATGTCACTTCATTGGCGAGTTTAAGCCATTAAAGTTTAGAGTTAGTATTGATATATGGTTTGTATTGCCACCCGTCTTTGATTATTTATCTTTTTTTTTTAATTTAGTTTGTTTATCCATGATTAACTTTTCCCCCGCCCTCTGTCATTAATGAGGCACTTCCCACTGATGGTTTTCGTTGTTGATATTCATTTTTTCCTCGTGTAGTGTTTTCCTTAAGATGCTTTGCAATGCTGGTTTTCTGGCTGCAAGTTCTTTTAGCTTTTGTTTATCACAAAATGTTTTTATTTCGTTGTCTTACCTGAAGCTTAATTTTGCTGAATACAGATTTCTTGGTTGGCATCCATTGTTTTTAAGTGTTTGAAATACGTTGTTCCAGGATGTTCTCACTTTCAGCGTCTGTGATGAAAAATCTCTTGTTAACATTTTTGGTTTACCCCTGATTGTAATCTGCCTCCTTTCTCTTGTAGCTTTTAATATTTTCTCTTTGTTCTGTATATTGGATATCTTCATAACAATGTGTCTTGGCATTGGTCTACTGTGATTTTGTGTGCTCGGTGTCCTGTAAGCATCTACAATTTTTTTTATCCGTTTCCATTTTTATTTCTGGAAAGCTTTCTGTAATTATTTCATACAGCAGGTTACTCATTCCCTTGGTTTGAATCTCTGTACCTTCCTCTATCCAGATGACTCATTAGTTTTTTTTTTTTCTTATGTTATCCCATATCTCTTGGATGTTTTTCTCATGACTTTTTACCAGCATTTCCTTGTTGGCTAGACTTTTTTCAAGATGATATATTTTGTCTTCATTATCTGACATTCTGTCTTCTACTTGCTCCACTCTGTTAGTGATACTCTCAATTGAGTTTTTAATTTGGTTTATCATTTCCTTCATTTCTAGAATTATTGTTTGATTTTTTTTATAATCTCTATCTCCTAATTAAGATGCTTAATTTCTTTTTATATCTGTTTATGTAATTCATTTTCAATGTGTTCTTTCACTGTTTGGTTTTGATGTCTCGTATCCTCTTTAAGGTTCCATTCCATCTGTCTAAGGTATTTCTTGAGTTCTTTATATGACCATTTTTCTGATGACTCTAGGTCCTTCTGAATATTTAGGCTGTCCATCATTGTTTGTACTCCTTTTCTTCCTTGCTTTTTTATGCTGCTCATGTTACTTCTTGTTTTGTTTGACTGCTGAGTTACTGCTTACTCTTATATATTTATTTGATGCTTGGGAGGAAAGATATTAGAAGGGAAGGGAAGAAGTCACTAAAAGAATGAGAGTAGACAGGTAGAATTCAAGGAAGGGAGAATAAGAAAATTGAAAAGAAATGAAAAGACAGAAGAAAAAAAAGAAAATAAAGAAAGAAAAAAAATTTAAATAATAATTATAATTAAAAAATGAAAATTAAAATTTAAAATAATATTAATAATAATAATGATAAAATAAAAAATAAAAAAATAAAAACATTAAAAAAGTTAAAGAACAACAACAACAAAAATGAAAATGAAAGAAATATAAAAAATATAAATTAAAAAAATAATAATAATACATGCAGTCATAGAGTTCAATTAACTTCTCTTTCAGTAGGTGGAGCTGTGTGCACTGGGCCAAGCTTCTCCTCTGAATAAGTGGGAACCAATCACTGTGCAGCAGCTCTTCCTCCCAGACTTGGCGGATCTCCAATCCTGAGTGCCTAGGGCCTTCTCTTGTGCTTCCTCAAGCCATGCCCTGATCACCTGTGACGCTCACCACAATAGTGGTTACAAGCCAGAACTCTACTCCTGGCAGCCCTGTTTTCATGAATGCCTGTGCACACTCTCCCTGTTTGCCTCCCTCAGACCCTAAGTTTGTAGAGTTTGGGGCTGAGGACCCCCAGCGAATTTTCTTGCCCTCTGGGAGCCACGCCACAGGTACGTGGTGTAAGAGACCTCAATTGTCAGCACTTGTGGAATCAGGAGCCCGGAATTCCACGCCGCTAGTCCAGAGCCAATCCTGATTCCCTAGGTCTGGCTATCGCGCTCACAGGAGAGCTGGGAGAGGCCCTTACGGCAGAGCTGGGAGGGGCCCTTAAGGTTTCCCCACTGTGTTGAGAGAGATGGCTAGGGGATTACACACCTGTCATGCTGGTTTCAATGAAGTTATCTCCTCTGCCCGTGACATCATTTCTATGCTATGGTGGTATCCCATGCAAATGGTGACCGTTTGTTCCCTTTGCAAGGTAACCAACGCAACGGGTGGGTCCTGACTGTCTCTCCCAAGCGCCGTTTCAATCCTGTGGCCACTGCCTTTGAAGGCTTGGTTGGCTTTTACCTCTGAAAGTTCAGAAGGGCCGAACAGTTATTTCAGAGGGATCTTAGTGCTGAGTCACGAGAACCAGGCAAACCGGAGGTTGAATGCAGCCGATCCAGGCTCGGTGTGTGTTCTGGGGGGCCCAGAATGTTCGCACCAGATCCACATTAGGTCAACATTGCCTAGTGATTCTGAGCAAACAGCATTTAGACAGTTTACGACTCCCGATGCCTGCGCAGCTGAAGAGGTCATAGACTTGATTTTTCCATGCCTGCCTTCATGATGGATCTCCTGTATTGCTACTTTTTTATATCTGTGCATGTGAGTGTGTATGTATGAGAGTGTATATATATATATATATATATATATATATATATATATATATACACTCTCCAGATTTTTTAAAATATGAAATATATGTGTCTTATTATACACTCCCTAAATTCATTCATATTCATATATGTGTACTTATAATCAACTTTCCACAAGATTATTCTCAGAAATAATCATCCACCTGAAATACATATTTGTTTTCTAGTACTGAAAACTAAATTCAGTGAAAGGTGCAAACAAAACCTAATATTTCTACAGTTACTGAGGTAGTTTAACATCAATGCAAGTATATTCTTAGGGGACATGATGTGTATTTTGATTTTCATTTTTATTCAACACTTATACGTTACGATGTCTTCAGTTTATGCACATCATAGGATATATATTTCATTCAAAAGTTAGAAAATTTATAGGCATTTGTTTCACGATCAATCACTTTCTGATTCAGAACACATGATTCTTTTATGTTTCTTGACTGGTCTTTTCATGAGACTTCTTTCCAAACACATTATTTTCGTTTAACATCATCACTTATAAAGCAAAACTCAAACACCCTTCATGATAAACCATAATCCTAATATTACCATTAGATATATAACTGGTTGAAATGAATGATTATATATCAATATAAGATTTCTTATATATTTTCAGATTTCAATTCAATCTATTATTTAAAGTGGAACCAGATACATTATTTATTCATATTATCGTCTATTCATGCATTATCTCTATATTCATAGACACAGGGTACACCTCTTTGTACCCCTAATACTAATGTATATGTCTTCAAAATATTGCTCCCAGACATGGTGAAAGAAATACTCATGTTACCTGATCTACATATACATTTTACCACCGAAATATTCTGAACAAAAAAAAAAATGTAAAGGTCACACATATGATTGTACCAAAGCCTAAAAGGAAAGTGAACATGGATAAGTAATAACATCCGTGTCCAGGTTGCCTAATGCTCTCAAATGTCAATCCCATTGGTGACAACATATTTGTTTTTTCCTATGATTATATATTCAAACTCAACCCGTTGAAAATGTCTAATCCTATCACTCATTTATACTTTGCCTGATTTCGTTATGTCTCTATTGATACCTGCTTTTCTACATAATTTCCCCAGTTCATCATTGTGAAAGACTCTTCACATGTACTGACATTTACATTCACTCTCTAAACGAAACCCTATTGCTAAAGAAGCTTTTTATTCCAAATCATATTCTCACTCTTCTTCCTAAACCTACCGACTATCTTTCTAATCCTACCGACTATCCCTTTTTAACTGGATGTTCTCTTCTACATTCAATCATCCAAGGTACAAGTTCCTATGCCATTGTATATCGATTTAACTGAGACAATTGTACAGAACGTAATTCAACACTATGTATCCCAATCAAGGGCCCAATGCCCTTCTGGTCTTCAAATCTTTCTTTGATTTCCGTTTTCATACATATATTTCACTTATATATTCTTATAAATATCGCAGGTACCCAATCCCTTTATTCATCCTGCAGAATGATTCCTAACCCAAATCAAACATATAATGAACCCTAACCATACACTAACTTTACCGAAGAGCAGGGACAGAGTTGGTTTTAAAATACAGGAATGTAGGGTATCTTCACCTGCTGAGAACCTCAAATGTTCATGCAGAAATGATCCCTGGTGAAGATGAAGGCAGCTATGAAATACCTCAGAAAGCAAAAGTCATCTTCCATGGCAGTCATCCTGGTTGGGTTGAAGGGTTGTGTCTGAATAACTCTCTCTTCTTAATGTATAAAAGATGGACCAAACCAGTTCTGTGTGGAGACCTGTTCCGGGGTGCTTATGATTGATATAACATTCTAACTTGTGAAAGTGTTACAGGAAAACAGGGGCAGCCTCCACCTAATGGGACTTTTGGAAGCAACTGTTAGGGCAAAGTGGTTGCCAAGGCAGTGATGTAATTCAGATCCTGAAGGAAGTGACCTCACCTCACTTCCTTGGTGATGAAACTCTCTGAACTTGGGATCCAGGAAGCCAGGAACCCAGACACAGTCCCTGTCCCAGTCCCAGTGGTCTCATATGTTTGGATTTACCAAGGACAGAATCAGTCTTTCTTTGAACCTACAGATGTGAGGATGGCCAAATGCCAGGAAACCTTTGAAGAGGGGCTTTTCCTCAGAAAGCAGGTAGTGTCTCACCACTGGCTCTTGACAACTTCACAGAGTTGGCCAAGCAGACCAGAACTGAGACAGGAGAGGTCATTTTGGGGAAACATAGTATGGCCCACCAGTCAGAGGACACTCCGGAGAGTCACAGACCTACTTGGGGGAAGGAGGTGCCTTTGTGGGTGTGGGTGTGATTTTGTGGTTTTGTCTCAAGTTCTCAGAATAGGTGGGAAAGGCAGTTTGTTTGGTTTGGAGTGGACTACTTTTAGTAAGTCCTTTGACAAGGCGAGTGTCTGTGTATCCCACTGTGTTCATGATTGTAGACATTAGAAGAGAGAAGGCATCAATGGATGTTTCCTGTCTACTAGAAAGCTTGCCAGCATTCATTGTGCCCAATATATGAGTGGAATCAGGCTTGCCTTATGGATGGGCAACACCTACTAGCTTCATAATTTCCTGTTTTCTCCTTCAATTCTGGCAACACTCCAGAATAGTATCATGGTTTTGTGTCCAAGATATGTACCACCTCCAATATCTGTGACATGGCCATGTACTAGATAGTTGAAGGGAATGGCTAGCATCTCAGAAATCTCAGATATCAGTTGACCAGGAAAGTCTCAGTGGAGAAACCCTGCTTTGGTCCTTTTGATTACCTATTGTTCTGTTGCCCTGAATGTCAGGAAGAACTTTGCCTCAAGCCACCACTTTGTGTAGCCTGAAGAAAACAGTTTTCAAATGCAAATGAATGGGCATCACGTGTGGATCCATGCTTAATTGCTTTGAAAAGGGATATGTCTGAATCAGTCTCTTGGCCCTGTGTGAGGCTGAGGCTTAGATTCTCAGCACCTGATGGATCTAAAGATACATCCCATGCATGCATCGAAAACCAAAATGGCAAAAAGATCAGATATTGTTGATTAACTCTCTTGCCTTCCTCTGGTAGGTTCCTGACATCCATCAAGTGAGAACAGGGATCCTTTGTGTCAAATGAGTTCTTCAAAACCCAGCAGAGGCTAGCCCATAGGTGGTTGTTTTTCTCATGACTAGAATTCACTTAAAGAATCTAAACCTCAAAGTCAGTAGGCCTCAAGTTAGAGAAGCTAAGCAGTATTAAAGGAAGGCCTATTTGATCACTCCTGGTTTACAGGAAGGGTGTCCATGCCACCCTGACTTTAGGCAAATGAGGTGCAGGAAGCTTATTTTGGACACTGACGTGGGCTGCTCCCCTCATGGAAACCTCCAGCCACAGGTTATGATGAGTGTATATATGGAAGAAGATTTGGGCCATGTGGGAGTGTTTGGGTTTTAATTGTGGACATTTGAATGGTGGTTTGAAGAGATGACTGGGTCCACGTGGGCTTGCACCCTGGTGTGATTCCCCTTAGAGACTGAGTTGTGGTACTGATCTCAGAGAAGTATTGCCATGAATTGTGTTGGGATTTTAGATGGCCATGCATGAGAGTTGCCCTTGGAAAGACATCTAGGCCCAAGTTGACTTTCCACAGATCACAGGGAATCTCAGCCAGGATATCACATGATTTTATTCTTAAAGACTTGGCAGCCATTTTTGAGAGTCAAAACACACATGGACCTCACATTGTAGACCTCAATGGGCCTCGCTTAATCTGACATTTTGGCCACTCTTTGGGAAGCCTTGCCTGTGAGAATTCTCCAGAGTTTTCATTGAAATGAACTTACTCACCATTTAATGGTTCCTGAATAAATTGAAACCCACAGTGCCTCCAACTTCTTTCTTGAAAATTGGCTAGATAAATACCATAAAAATTTTTGAAATTCCCATGACTGGGTGGCACTGGAGAACATTTGGATGTCCTGTTGCTGATCATGAGTATGTAAGACAGTGCCTTGATTGACTTGGTTTTATGAAAATGGTGTAGAACAGAGAT
Source organism: Callospermophilus lateralis (assembly GCF_048772815.1). Taxonomy (NCBI): domain Eukaryota; kingdom Metazoa; phylum Chordata; class Mammalia; order Rodentia; family Sciuridae; genus Callospermophilus; species Callospermophilus lateralis. The sequence continues at coordinate 683,718 of NW_027514450.1, read as the reverse complement.
GCCAGTAAGTTGGATCCTGTTGAGTAGTTGTCCTAGAGCAGTGGTTGGCAGGTGTGTGATAAAACATCTGTGTTGGGCCATGTGGATCTGCCATTGGCTTGCAAATGGATTGTGACTGACATTTTGAAGCCAGTAGACTCTTATATGTAAAAGCATATTGTTATATGGAGAGGTTTCAGGGCAATGTTCAGAATCAGGTTGCTATGGTCAATGGGGCAAGCAATGTGGGATAGAAGCCTGGTTGGTGCATTCTCCTGCAGAACCCGACCCACCACAATTGACAGAACTCACTTCAGCACTGTGTCCCTGTTGAACTCCTTGTATTTCATGAAGCAAATTCCAAACTCCCAGTGCAGCAGCAAGAAACACCACGTATAGTGGAGGATGACCAAATGGATTTACAGTCCACACGGGGAGACACTTAGACCCCAGTGGCCACAAGTTACATACAAATAGAAAATTCAGCACTGATGCCTCATGTTCATTGGAAAATAAGAAACAATGTCATTCATGTCACATAGATGAAGACCCAGCTTTGATGGTCTCACTCCAAATGAAGCTAATGCTCCTGACAACAGCATATATTTCATTGCCCAACCTTAGAGGCAGTTTCTCAAGATGTCAGGCTGGCAGAACTTCATGTTTGTGGAGTGTTTACCCTGTCCCTTACTTTTGGAAACTCCTCTACCACCTCCAAATTTGTGAACTCCTGAGCATTTTCCATTCCACATATGTATTCACAGATTTTCTAACTCCTCTCCTCTAATTGTGTCTTATGTAGGGCGAAGGTAATGTCAAGTCATTGTTATGAATGAGAGTGGGAAGTTTTTTGTGTAGCACATATTTGCATATACATTGGATACATTTTCAAATTTTCCATTCGAAATACTGAATCCCTGACACTAACACATACCCTAATAGACTTTGACTTCTAATCCTAATATTATGGAGAAAAATAACCCAAACAGAATAGAAATACAAGAGGTTCACAGGAGGCATGGTGTATAGTTGGACTTGCCTTTCGTATGATAAATGGTAGGTGTTATAAATCTAGCGAATTTTAATTGAAATAGTCCTCCATGTGTTTTAAAAGTTAACAAATATGTGAATAACTGTCTCCCTTTCTCTGTAGCCTATTCATCACATGTATTTTTATATGCACATATCGAATTCTACCTGGTATAACTCGTACATTTTGTGAGGTGGCTGGCTTGGCAGATACAAATTGTGAGAAGAGATCACTCCTACTAAATGCTGTTGAAACCGAAAATTCAAGATACGGGTGAGCTTCTTAGTTGAACGACATAAATCCATGTTCATTAAAATGAATATTTTTGGATCTGTGGATGATATATATTTCATGGTGAATTTCGATTGGCATACATAATGCTACTTTTTAATGTCTCTGTGTGTATGTATATATATACATATATATATATTTTTTTCACTCTGCAGATTTTTCAAAATATGAAGTATATTTTTCTTATTATACACTCCCTAAATTCATTCATATTCATGTATGTGGATTTATAATCAACTTTTCAAAAGATTTTTCTCAGAAATATTCATCCACCTGAAATACTTATTTGTTTCCTAGTACTGAAAACTAACTTCAGGGGATCGTATGATGGCTGCGAAGGGAGTGCATCACCCCCATATACCGCGTCACTGTGCGGGAGAATGACGAGTTAGAATGGCTAAAACCTATCTTGTTAGGAATTTCCAGCAAAATTGTGGTTCTCCAAAACCTAGTGTACATATTTCCATCTCACGAGGATCAGCTACGGGAACTCAAACGCGAGTGATTTGTCCTCACAGAAGGTCATGTGGCTTATTCAGGAAATCGCTCCGTGGCTAGAATCTGTGGTGCGTGCTGGGAAACGACGAGATAGCAACGCAAATATACAGCGGTGCAGATACTGTGGGCTCCTGCCAGGTATGCAATCACTGTGCTCAGTGCTGAATTCTGGGTTTGAGACGGGGAAGCATGCAGTCCAACTCGTTTCTCCGCACCAGTCAGACCACAGAGGAACCCAGCGGCCACCATCTTGGAGAGGTGACGTCACCATCCCTGTTTTCGACTGATCGCAGCTTATTCAGCTATAGAACCGGTAATTTCAGGATGCCATTCACCTTTGTCTTGCAGACAAATTACTCAGGCTCAGTGCTAAAGAACCCGCAGAAACTGCGTCTTGGAGCCTGCTTCTATTAGAACATACACCGAGCCCAGAGCGGCCGAATTCCGCCTCCCGGAACTGATCTGGCCCTGGGCTAAAGAACCCGCGGAAACTGCTTCTCGGTCCGGGTCTTGCTGAATACTGTGGAGGTAAATATCAACCGAGCCTTCATAGGGAGTGCAACAGGATTGAGACGGGGCTTGTGAGTGCCGGTCAGAACTCACCCATTGCTTTAGTCACCCAGCAAAGGGAACAAAATGCTGCCTTTTGCATGGGATACCAACATGGCAGAGATCTGATGTCATCAGAAAGCAGCAGAGGAGATAACTTCATTGATACCAGCGGTGACAGAAACAGTTGGTCTCCTGGTAAAGAAAGTGAGTCACAAACACCCGGGTCTCTCTCACTTTGTCATCAAGCCAGAGGGGCAGAGCAGAGCCACCGCCCACGCCCGGAACAGGCCCAGCGACACACCTGCATGGTAGTCACGTCACCCCAATTGGAATAGAGGCAGAGCAGAGCTGCCGCCCTTGCCCAGAACAGGCCCAGTGACCCGCAGGCGTGGTAGTCAAATCACCTGAATTGGAATAGTTGCAGAGCAGAGCCTTCTCCCGCACCTAGTACAATCCCAGTGGCCCACCGGCATGGTAGTCAGGTCACCCCAATATTAGTAGGGGCAGAGCAGAGCCTTCACCCGCACCCAGAACAGGCCCAACAACCTGCCGGCATGGTAGTCACGACCCCCCAAATGGAGTAGTGGCAGAGCAGAGCCATCACCCGCACCCGCAAGGTAGGCACACCTGCACCTGACTGGCAGAAGAGGCCCATCGCCCTGCTGGCGCGGTAGACACTTCACCCCATTTGGAATAGGAGCAGAGCAGATCCGTTGCCCGTGCCCGCAAGGTAGGCAGACCTGCGACAAACTGGCGGAACAGGCCCAGCAACACACCTGCATGGTAGTCATGAAGCCAGATTTAAAGTTAGGTAGTCAGTGTAGTTAGGTAAATTGGGTCTAATATCGAGTGAAATCTAAAATGGAGGCCATGCTGGGAATGACTCAGGGAAAACGCAGGACAACTCATGGAATGTTAATGAAGCCCTAAAAAGGCCCTAGGCCAAAGTCCACCTCAAAGAATGTTAATGGAGCTCAGAAAACAGCCCCAACAGACTTGGAGATAGCCCATCCCAAAAGGTGATAATTAAGCCCACCTGTAGGCCTCCAACCTACATTCCATCACTGAAAGAACTATAAAAAGGGGAAAGAACAGCCCTTCCACGGATTCCACCTCTTGGGTCCCCTTCTTCCTCCGGGAGAAGTCTTTTCTGCTGTCCTTTAATAAACTTTAATTTCTACTCTGACCTTGCCTCGGCGTGTGCTTTCTGGTGTTATTCTTCAAAATTGGGGAAGCAAGAACTCGTCACCGGTCAACAGCGGTTTCATATTGGAGGTCCCACCGAGATTCTACACCGAGGTAAGTGCACGCACCCCATGTCTGTTTGAGGTGCATCTTTCTCTCTCTTTCTCTCTGAAGGGTAACGTGGGCACCCGACGGCTACTTAAACGCAACTAGTGCAGCCGCCACACTTCAAGACTCGGGTGAGAGGTTTCTCGGCCTAGGCAGCTCTCAATCACCTGTTCAATACAGAGCAGGCATGTTGGGTTCTGCCAAAGCCGCTTCCAACTTTTCTGTCTGGGCCCGGAGAGCAATTGGCGTGAGTACACGGTGTCCCGAATCCCGATCTGCCTCGGATGCGTGGAGGTGGGGGAAGGAGTTTGGAACAACTGCGGAATTCCGGTCTGGGCTACTCTCAGACGATTCTTAAGGTTCCTTTCTCTTGAGCCTCCTCCCGACAGCCCCCAGGGGTATCTAGGGTGATCGGTAGATGAATGGCACTGAGGGAAAGCCCCAATCACATTTGCCTCCGTATGGGCTACGCAACACTCCAAACCCCGCATCCAATCCCTCCTGGATGCTCCCCTTCCTTTGCAGGTCAGAAATGTTAGCAATTCAGGTTGTAGGACTGAGAAAGGCATGAGATAATTAGTAAAATCTGCCCAGGTTCCCTAAGGTGCATAGGTAACTTTCGATAGTCTGTTTTACAGCCCAATGTTTAAAATGAGCTGTGTTCTCTTTAAACTGCTAGAGAGGCATTTTTAGAATCAACTCCTCAGGTAATCTGCTAGTCCACAGAGAAAAGGCAACAAAAGAGAGCATGTTTCTCTTTTGCAATGGGTTTTTAGTGGCCAGGAGGATACAGTAATGCCCTTAAGTCTGAATCCTCCCAGGGTCTCTGGCACAGGGCAAACTGAGACCCTAGCACTTTGCTAAAGGGGACCAGAAACCCCTTGGCAAAGCAAGGTGAGAGACGGGTTTTCTGGACCGTTTAGGAAGCTCAAACCTAGGGAGACGTCCCTAATGAGAACAGTTTTCTCTGGCGCAGCGTGGGCGCCTGAGTCCTGTTTTCTTCTCACTCAGACGGGAGCTTCTCTCTCTCCAATATGCCAGGTGCACCACTAGCCTGCGTATTAAAAAAATTGGGACAGTTTGATAAAATTTACAAAAAGGAAATGGTGTGAGGTTCTGTATGTTCAGATTTTCATTGCTCTAAGGGAAAATCCTAAATTATGCCAACAGTGTAAAGTAGACGTAGCTATGATATCTGCTATGAAGAGAAAAAATCTTGGACTCACTGAGGAAAAAATCAAGAGAGAAATTTGAGCCGATCAAAGTACATACCCTCTTCCCCCTTCAAGACCTAAGGCAGATAAAAACTGACTCTACTGGAAAAGTTAGGATATATGCCAGATTGCCTGGGATTGGGTCTATCCAAAGGAGCTAATCCTATAAGTAAAGGGGAGACTGAGGATTTCCCAGCAGCTGCCAGAGCCACCTTCGCTCTGGGGAAATTCCTCATTCCTTCCCTGCACTATAAGGATTACTCCACCTGAATGCAGTAAAGTCAGTCACACTGAGGCCCTTAATTTTATACCTATAGTTGCCCCTATGTGAAAGCATCTGGTCCACTCATGGGGAAATCTATGGTGCCACTGATAGGAGTCATAATTAAATGGAAGTTCAAAACCTGGAGAGATATTTTCTTATCTAGTTGTCTGATTGTTTCTTGGGGATAATCTAGGCTAAATGTGTGTCTAAAAGATGATGTTTCATTGTAACATCTGGTATCTAAATGAGTTTGAAGCATTGCACAATCTTGCAGTTAAAAGTTAGGGTTAGGTAATTGTTTAGCTTGTGATTTCAGATAATCTATGCCAGAGAACTTAGATACTTAGGATAGAAAATTAAAAGAACTCTTCTTCCAAGTTGGCAAGTAACTCCCAATCATTCAGTTTTATTTTTTCATCAATTTTGAACTAAGTAGCCTGAAAAGATTTCACTAGGTGTACCAGTGCATTAATTTGGGCAAGGATAGTAAATTATGATTTGGTATCTGTTCCCCTTAGTGTGTAAGATTCAGGAAAAGAAAATGTTGAATTGGGACGTTGGTCTGGCTTATTGAAATAACATTGAATAGCAACAGTCTTGGAAATTTTTAAAGCTTAATTTTGGATATACATGGTAGTGTGTAGTTCTCTTTTAAAATTTTTTCAGGTGATTTAATGTAACTTAATACTACTTTAGAAACTTCAGAACAAAGAAAGTGGCTTAATGATCCTGAAGGGATCTCTTCTGAAGGTAGCTTTATATTATTAAGTAAGATCCTATTTTCAGTTTTGTGTGAGCAAGTTTTTCTAGTGTAGGAAAATTTACTGTAAAAGGAATAAAATTTTATGAGTTGTATCTTAAACTTGTATCATAATTTTCAACATCCAAACCTGGAAATTATGATTTATGGCTAAAATGCCTTAGGCATGAGGTTTGTGCTCAAAATTCCAGTTTTCCCAGTTTCTCTCAGACCTCAGCCAGGACTTAAGCTGATATGCAAATAGAAGAAGCCTGGAGCACTCAGTAGGAGACAGATCTGAGGCCCAAGAAGAAAAAATAGTAAAAGTGTCTTTTTATGGGAACTCAAACTAGATTAAACCAAAGAGTAATTACAGGCCGGTCAATTTTTTCTAGGACTTTTGCTTTTTTCTTAGATTCTGTATTTTTTTTGAGCTCATGATTTTGATCCTACAGACAAGTTAATGTTTTTCTGATAAGTTCTATTTTTGATCAACTATGGAGTTTTTAAACATTGCAATGAGATTTCACCTGAGAAAGAAACAAGGCTTTTACGATTGTGTTGTGTTACACTTGTGTTACGTGTTGTATGTCAGTATGTCTGTATGTGTGTATGTATGTTCATATATCATGCAGTGATATAACAATTGACAGATGAGGAGCGCTCATGAAAATTTTAAAAATGGATCCAAATATCTTTGATTCACGTGATTCAAATGGCTCAATTTAAATTAGGTAAACAGATGAAAGTAAAGATGTCTTTAAAATTAAGCTTATTATAAGTTTTTCTAGGTGTTCAAAAATAAAACCTAACAAAATGTTGATGTGTATAAAATAATCTGATTAAATTTAAAATTTACAAGTATTGTTTCAAAATGTGAACAGAAGGAGGTTAACAGATAAAAAAGAAACTAGAAGGTTCTAGGTATGGATTTCATAGAGGGAAATGTGTTTCTGGATAAGAGTCTATATGATTAAGTATTTAAAAGAGTTTAAGTAAATGATATAAAGAAGGTCTGTGTAAGTTGCTTACAAGTATAAGTTTTTGAGCAAGTAATCTTAAAGAAATTAAACAGCTGGTTAAACAAGTGCTGTTGTTTTAGAGAATTGTGCTATGTTATCTCTTTAAAAGCTAAACTTGGTTAATATAAAAACATCAATGTAATTGGTGCTATTAATGTGTTCACATCTTCCAGGTATACAAGTCTGTTAGGTAGAAGCTTTAGAAAGAGCATTATATCAAGCTGGTGTTCTAAAGTTGTATGGTAATTTTAGGCTTAAAAGAAAGTCATGTTGGAGATATAATTAAATCATTTGTGCTCTAGAACTGGGCTTGTTATCAATAAGATATGTACAGTTCTATGTTACCTTTTTACACTGAGATACAACAAGTGTTTTTTTAAGTTAATGAGAGCTTAATCTATGTAAAGGTTTTATTGTAAAACACAACAGTACTTTGCTACTTTTCTACAAAAGATTAGAAGCTTTCAGCCTTTCTTTAATTCATGTTTTAGATGTGATATTATGTTATGTTTGCTCAAGTTCACAACAATTTATGTGGGCTTTGTAAAATAATGTTTAAAAAGCAAAGATCAGTTTCAGAACTATAGTATTTAAGATCTATGAAGAGCCCCACCTTACTTGAGATAAGGCTCTGTGTCCCATCTCACTGCATGTGAAAGTGACTAAGAAAGAAGTAGGCTAGATTTCAGTACATTTAAAGTTGTGCCCAAAAGTTGTTTTTTGTCAAGATTACTAGGATCTCAAACAGGGGATATAATGTATAACTTCACCAAAATTCAAGGTAGCTACTACATGAACTAAATATGTTTTTACTCTTGATAATTTTATCTTGTAGTTTTCAAAATGGCTTAAAGATTGCCTTTTAATGTTTTGCAGAGGTACTGATTTAAGAACTCACAACCTGGGTTAATGTAAGATAAGGAGTTATCACCTACAGGATAAAGAGATAGACATTAAGGCCCAGTGCTCTTAATATAAGGCTGTTAAAACTTATTTGCTGGATGTTTAAGATTAAGTTTCAAAATTAAAAATTTGGCTCTTGCCCTCTGAGTCAGTCTGAGTCAGGGGATAGGGGACTTTTCCAAAGAGCTTTGCAACTCTAGGCCACATAACCTCCCGATCAGGGAGATTAATGAGACCAGTGGAGGACAGAAAGCCAATCAGTGCATTTGCTGTGAAGAGGAGGGTCATCAGAAAAGGGAGACATGCCTGATGCTTCCAAGGGAAGCCACATGGTCAAGCAAGGCCTGGACCCATCCTAGCGCAAATGGCACTAGCAGATCTGAGAAGCTGCTGTAAGTTCCCGAGGACTCCCAAGGAAACTCAGCTGACTGTTAACAATAGATGGAAACAAAAGTCAGTTTGACTTGCTTCATCTTAAACACTTAGCAAAGACAGTCAAAGCCAAATCACAGCTATTCCTGGGCATTTTAAATAAAATAATAGTTAAATGTAACTTCCATAAATAAGTAAACTGGAGGCTTCAAAAGAGATTCTCAGACAGGAATGCCTGATAACTATCAAAAGGAACTGCCAGAGTAGTTTTTAGTTCAAGGCCTTTATTTCTAACCTACACAGGTAGGCATGGTGTTTGCTAGTATGGTTATCCAGCCCTAAGTAGCAGAATTAAAGATTTCTCTATTAGACACAGAGGTCACACTAGTAAAAGGATTTTGCAAGTCAGATGACATTAAGTTATTAAACTGTATCTTAAGGAAAAGGCAATGTGACAAATATCCTTAAAGATTTACATGCTCAGATAGAAGCCATGTCCTCAGCAACTTTGTCATGGAAACAATATCCTAGCTCCTGGTTCTTGGTACTTCCTGGTGGAAAACATTGTTAGTCTTTGTCTTTGCCATCATACTCATTGGCATATTCCTGTGCTATGGGATTTATTGCTGCATCAATCTGGTTCCAGTACTAATGAATTCTTGTTTCTCTTATAGACCACCCATCACTCAAATGGCCTTCCAATCTATTACTTCTCAATCAGACTTCTATCACGGACCCACTCGATAGACCCGATTTTTAAAGGGGGACTCCAAACTGCTTGCCCCACACCGTCCCTTTTCAGCCTGAAGAAGCCAGAGAGATTTTCTTTGCCCCCCTTCCTTACAGCAGTAAGGAGTTCCCAAATTAGATGGGGGAATGAAGCCAGATTTAAAGTTAGGTAGTCAGTGTAGTTAGGTAAATTGGGTCTAATATCGAGTGAAATCTAAAATGGAGGCCATGCTGGGAATGACTCAGGGAAAACACAGGACAACTCATGGAATGTTAATGAAGTCCTAAAAAGGGCCTAGGCCAAAGTCCACCTCAAAGAATGTTAATGGAGCTCAGAAAACAGCCCCAACAGACTTGGAGATAGCCCATCCCAAAAGGTGATAATTAAGCCCACCTGTAGGCCTCCAACCTACATTCCATCACTGAAAGAACTATAAAAAGGGGAAAGAACAGCCCTTCCACGGATTCCACCTCTTGGGTCCCCTTCTTCCTCCGGGAGAAGTCTTTTCTGCTGACATTTAATAAACTTTAATTTCTACTCTGACCTTGCCTTGGCGTGTGCTTTCTGGTGTTATTCTTCAACATTGGGGAAGCAAGAACTCGTCACCGGTCAACAGCGGTTTCAGTCACGTCACCTCAATTGGAGTAGGGGCAGAGCAGAGCCGCCGCCAGCACCTACAAGGTAGGCAGACCTGCGACTGATCGGCAGAACACCCCAGGGGTCCACGGGCCTGGTAGACACGTGACACCAATTGGAGGAGGGGCAGAGCAGAGCCGCCTCCAGCGCCTGCATGGTAGGCAGACCTGCAACTGATCAGGAAAACAAGCCCAGTGGCCCGTCAGCAAGGTAGTTAGATCACCCTAATTGGAGAAGCAGCACAGCCCCCCTGTGCCCATGCAAGGGAGACTTTGCAACTATACAAGAGCAATATAAATATATAGGAGGAAAATTTCAAAATCACAACAGTTTCACCAAGCAGAAAGAAAAGCGAGCAGTATGATAAGACAAGGAAAAAAGGACCACAAGCAATGCAGGTCAGCACAACTTTAGAAGAGGTAATAGCTGCAGTAGATGGAATGTCAGATAAAGAACTCGGGATATACATGCTTCAGATGATCTGGAGTCTCAAGGAAGACATTAGACAGCAAAATCAGACAATGAAAAATCACTTCGACAATGAATTACCTAAACAAATCCAAGAAGCAAAAGATCAGCTATACAGGGAGATAGAGGTTGTAAAAAATAACAAACAGAAATCCTAGAAACGCAGAAAGCAATAAACCAACTTAAAAACTCAATTGAGAATACTACCAGCAGAGTAGAACACTTAGAAGATAGAACATCAGACAATGAAGACAAAGTATTCCAACTTGAAAAGAACATAGACAGCTCAGCAAGACTGTTAAGAAACCATGAACAGAATATCCAAGAAATACGGGATAACATAAAGAGACCAAACTTAAGAGTCATTGGAAAACAGGAAGGTATAGAGGTCCAAACCAAAGCAATGAGCAATGTATTCAATGAAATAATACGAGAAAACTTCCCAGACTTGAAGAATCAGACTGACTCCCAAGTCCTAAAAGCCTACAGGACGCTGAATGTGCAAAATCATAAGAGATCCACACCTAGACACATTATAATGAAGATGCCCAACGTACACAATAAGGAGAGAATTTTAAATGCTACAAGAGAAAAAAAAGCAGATTACATTTAGGGGTAAACCAATCAGGATAACAGCTGATCTTTCAACACAGACTCTGAAAGCTAGAAGATCCTGGATTAACATTTTTCAAACACTGAAAGAAAATGGATTCCAACCAAGAATTGTGAATCCAGCGAAATTAAGCTTCAGGATGGAAGATAAAATCATAACCTTCGATGTTAAAAAAAAGTTAAAATAAATTGTAGCTAGAAAACCATCTCTTCAAAACATCATTGGCAAAATATTACAGGAAGAGGAAATGGAAAATAACAATAAAAACCAACAGTGGGAGGTAGTACAGTAAAAGGGGGAAATAATCAATGTAGAAAACAATCCATGTTTAATAACATAAATAAACAAATAGGGCTGGAAGAGCAACCATTATCTCAATAATAACCGTAAATGTTAATGGCTTAAACTCACCAATTAAGAGACACAGGCTAGTAGAATGGATCACAACACAAGACCCAATAATATGCTGCCCACAGGAGACGCATTTGATAGGAAAAGACATACATAGACTGAAGGTGAAAGGTTGGGAAAAATCATATCACTTATATGGACTTCGGAAACAAGCAGGAGTGTCCATACTCATATCAAATAAAATAGATTTCAAGCCAAAGTTAATCAAAAGGGATAAAGAGGGACACTACATACTGCTCAAGAGAACCATACACCAACAAGACATAACCATTATAAATATATATATGCCCCAAACAATGGTGCAGCTATGTCCATCAAACAAACTTTTCTCAAGATCAAGAGTCTAATAGACCACCATACAATAATCATGGGAGACTTCAACACACCTCTCTCACCACTGGACAGGTCTTCCAAACAAAAGTTGAAATAGAAAACTATAGAACTCAATAACACAATTAATAACCTAGACTTAATTGACATATATCGAATATACTCCTCAACATCAAGCAGTTACATTTTTCCTCAGCAGCACATGGATCCTTCTCAAAAATAGATCATATATTATGTCACAGGGCAATTCTTAGACAATATAAAGAAGTAGAGATAATACCATGCATCTTATCTGATCATAATCTAATATAAACTAAAAATCAATGATAAACGAAGGAAGGAAAAATCATGCATCACTTGGAGAATGAACAATAGGTTACTGAATGATCAATGGGTTATAGAAGACATCAAGGAGGAAATTAAAAAATTCTTAGAGATAAATGAAAACACAGGCACAACATATCAGAATCTATGGGACACACTGAAATCCGTTCTAAGAGGAAAATTCATTGCTTGGATTTCATTCCTTAAAAAAAGAAAAAAAAAAACAAAACAAATAAATGATCTCATACTTCATCTCAGAATCCTAGAAAAAGAAGAGGAAAACAACAGCAAAATAAGTAGAAGGTAAGATTTAATTAAAATCAAACCTTAAATTAATGAAATCGAAACAAAAGAAACAATTGAGAAAATTGAGAAAACTAAAAGTTGGTTCTTTGAAAAAATAAATAAAATCGACAGACCCTTAGCCATGCTAATGAAGAGAAGAAGAGAGAAAACTCAAATTACTAGCATACGGGATGAAAAGGGCAACATCACATGTTAAGGTCTATAAACAAGTCAGGATGGCACCTGGTATTTTGCCAGAGAAATGTTAGGGTCTGTAAACAAGTCTGGATGGCGCCTGGCCAAATGCCATAGAGAGTGGTTTGTGAAGTAACAAAAGCAAGCCATTAAGTGTGGAGATTCCTTATTGGTTGACTGCTGGATCTATTTTATGCTAATTAGATAAGCTATATAAAATGTATAAATATCGCTCAGATGCTACAATAAACGGCTTCCACTCCTGCTGTATCAATCTACACAAGTTATTTGTCACCCCCTGGCAATCACAGCAGATATTTCTGAAATACAGAAGATAATCAGAAATTAATTTGATTCGTTATACTCCAATATAATAGAAGATAGTGAAAGCATCGAAAAATTTCTTAAGTCATATGATCTGTCCAGATTGAGTCAGGAGGATATAGACAACCTAAACAGACCAGTATCAATTGAGGAAATAGAAGAAACCATGCAAAGATTACCAACTAAGAAAAGACCAGGACAGTATGGGTATACAGCAGAGTTGTACAAACCCTTTAAATATGAACTAATACCAATACTTTTCAAGCTATTTCAGGAAATTGAAAAAGAGGGAGATCTTCCAAATTTATTCTACCAGGCCAATATCACCCTGATTTCTACACCAGACATAAACACTTCAAACAAAGAAAACTACAGACCAATATCCCTAAGGAATCTAAATGCAAAAATCCCTAATTAAATTCTGGCGAATCAGATACAAAAACATATTAAAAAAATTGTGCACCATGATCAAGTAGGATTCATCCATGGAATGCAAGGCTTGTTCAATATACGAAAATCAATAAATGTTATTCACCACATCAATAGACTTAAAAATAAGAACCATATGATCATCTCGATAGATGCACAAAAAGCATTCGACAAAGTACAGCATCCCTTTATCTTCAAAACTCTAGAAAAACTAGGAATAACAGGATCATACCTCAATATTGTAAAAGCAATCTATGCTAATCCTCAAGCTAGCATCATTCTGAATCTAGAAAAATTGAAGGCATTCCCTCTAAAATCTGGAACAAGAATGGGATGCCCTCTCTCACTACTTCTGTTCAATACAGTTCTCGAAACACTGGCCAGAGCAATTAGACAGACGGAAGAAATTAAAGGCATAAAAATAGGAAAAGAACAACTTAAATTATTACTATTGCAGATGACATGATTCTATAACTAGCAGACCCAAAAGGGTCTACAAAGAAACTAATAGAGCTAATAAATGAATGCAGCAAAGTGGCAGGATATAAAATCAACACGCATAAATCAAAGGCATTACTCTATATCAGGGACAAATCCTCTGAAATGGAAATGAGAACAACCACTCCATTCACAATATCCTAAAAAAAAAAAGATGGGAATCAACCTAACAAAAGAGGGGAAAGTCTCATACAATGAAAACTACACAACCCTAAAGAGAGAAATATAAGAAGATCTTAGAAGATGTAAAAATATACCCTGTTCATGGAAAGGCAGAACTAACATCATCAAAATGGTGATATTACCAAAATTTCTCTATAGGTTTAATGCAATGCCAATCAAATCCCAAAGGCATTTCTTGTAGAAATAAAGAAAGCAATCATGAAATACATATGGAAAAATAAAAGTCCCAGAATAGCAAAAACAATGCTAGGCAGGAAGTGTGAATCAGGCGGTAGAGCGATACCAGACTTCAAACTATACTACAGAGCAATAGTAACAACAATAGCATGGTACTGGTACCAAAACAGGCTTGTGGACCAATGGTACTGAGTAGAGGACACAGAAACCAATCCACAAAACTACAACTATCTTATATTTGATAAAGGGGCTAAAAGCATGCAATGGAGGAAGGATAGCATCTTCAACAAATGGTGTTGGGAAAACTGGAAATCCATATGTAACAAATTGAAACTGAATCCCTTTCTCTTGCCATGCACAAAAGTTAACTCAAAATGGATCAAGGAGCTTGATATCAAATCAGAGACACAGTGTCTGATAGAAGAAAAATTTGCTTACGATGTACATACTGTGGGGTCGGGCTCCAAATTCCACAATAGGACACCCATAGCACAAGAGTTAATAACTAGAATCAACAAATGGGACTTACTCAAACTAAAAAGTTTTTTCTCAGCAAAAGAAACAATAAGAGAGGTAAATAGGGAGCCTACATCCTGGGAAGAAATCTTTACTCCTCACACTTCAGATAGAGCCCTAATATCCAGAGTATACAAAAAACTCAAAAAATTAGACAATAAGATAACAAATAACCCAATCAACAAATGGGCTGAGGACCAGATGAGGACTTATAATCAATCAACAAGTACATGAAAAAATGCTCACCATCTCCAGCAGTCAGAGAAATGCAAATCGAAACCACCCTAAGATACCATCTCACTCCAGTAAGATTGGCAGCCATTATGAAGTCAAACAACAAGTTCTGGCAAGGATGTGGGGAAACAGGTACACTTCTACATTGCTGGTGGGATGCAAATTGGTGCAGCCAATTTGGAAAGCAGTATGAAAATTTCTTGGAAAGCTGGGAATGGAACCACCATTTGACCCAGCTATTCCCCTACTCAGTCTATTCACTAAAGACCTAAAAACAGCATGCTACAGGGACACTGCTACAACGATGTTCATAGCAGAACAATTCACAACAGCAAGACTGTGAAACCAACTTAGATAACCTTCAATGAAAGAATGGATAAAATACTGTGGCATTTATACACAATGGAGTATTACTCTGCATTGAAAAATAAAAAAAATCATAGAATTTGGAGGGAAATGGATGGCATTAGAGCAGATTATGCTAAGTGAAGCTAACCAATCCTTAAAAAACAAATGCCAAATGTCATCTTTGATATACGGAGAGTAACTAAGAACAGAGGAGAGACGAAGAGCATGACAAGATGCTTAACATTAAAGCGGGATGAGAGGTGGAAAGGAAAGGGAGAGAGAAGGAAAATTGCATGGAATTGGAAGGAGACCCTCAGGGTTATACAAAATTACATACAAGAGAAAGTGAGGAGAAAGAGAAAAATAATACAAGGGGGACAAATTTATTACAGTAGAGGGGGTAGAGAGAGAAGAGGGGAGGGGCGGGGAGGGGAGAGGAGATAGTGGAGGATAGGAAAGGCAGCAGAATTCAATAGACACTAGTATGGCAATATGTGAATCAATAGATGTGTAACTGATGTGATTCTGTAATCTGTACATGGGGTAAAAATAGGAGTTTATAACGCACTTGAATCAAAGTGTGAAATATGTTATAACAACAACTATGTAATGTTTTGAACAACCATAAATAAAAATGAAATAAAACTAACTACGGTGAATAATGCATGCAATCCTAATCTTTCTACAGTAACTGACCCAGTTTAACATCAATGCAAGTAGATTCCTATGGGACATGATGTGTACTTTGACCTTCATTTTTAATCAACACTGGTACATTACTATTTCATCAGTTTATGCACATCACAGGATATATATTTCATCCACAACTTAGGAAAGTTATAGGCATTTGTTTCACCTTCAATCAATTCCAGCTTCAGAAGACATGGATTCCTCCATATTTCTTGACTGGTCTTTTCATGAGACTTCTTTCCAAACACATTATTTTCGATTTCCATAAACACTTTTGAAACAAAACTCACACACACTTCATGATAAACAATAACCCTAAGATTACCATTATATATGTAACTGGTTGGAGTGAATGATTGTATGTCAATATATGATTTCCTATATATTTTAAGATATCAATTCAATCCATTATTTAAAGAGAAAAAAGTTATATTATTTATTCACACTATGGTCTATTCATGCATTATCTCTATATTCATTGACACAGGGTACACCACTTGGTACCCACAATACTAATTTATGTGTCCTCAAATATTGCTCCCAGAAATGGTGGAAGAAATACACATATCATATGATCTACATATATATTTGATCACAATAATTTTCTGGGCACAAAATGCAAAGGTCACACTTATGATTGTACCAAATCCTAAATTGAAAGTGAACATGGCTTACTGAAAACATCCATGTCCAGGTTGCCTAATGCTTTCAAATGTCATTCCCATTGGTGACTACATATTTGTTTCTTCCTAAGATTATGTATTCAATCTCAACCCTGTTGAAAATGTCTAATCCTATCACTCACTATATAATTGCCTCATTTCGTAATGTCTCTATTGATATTTTCCTTCCTACATATTTTCCCCAGTTAATCATTGTGACTGACTCTTCACATGTGCTGACATTTATATTCACTCTATAACCGAAACCCTAATGCTACAGAACTTTTTGTCCAATTTTTATACTCACTCTTTTTTTATAAACCTACCGACTATCTTCCTAATCCCACCGACTATCTCAATTTGAGTGGATGTTCTCTTCTAAAATCAAACATCCAAGGTATAAGGTCCTATGCCATTGATTATCAATTTATCTGAGACATCTGTGTAGAACGTAATTAAAAGCTAAGTATCCCAATCAAGGGCCTAATGCCCTTCTGGGCTTCAAATCTTACCAACATTTCTGTTTTCATACTTATATTTCACCTATAATCTTATAAACATCGCAGGTTCCCAATACTATTAATCATCCTGCAGAAGGATTCGTAATCCAAATCAAACATGTTAATAACCCTAATCATACACTCTTCCCTCAACCTAACTTTACAGAAGAGCAGGGACAGAGTTCGTCTTACAATACAGGAATGTAGGGGATCTGCCTCCTGCTGAGAACCTCAAAGGTCCATGCAGGTTTGATCCCTGGAGAAGATTAGGCAGCTATGAAGGACCTGAGAGAGCAAAAGTTATCTTCCATCTCAAACAACCTTTCCAGGATGAAGGGTTTTGTCTGAATAAGCCTCTCTCTTCTTAATGTAGAGAAGATGGACCATACCAGGCATGTGTGGAGAGCTGTTCCTTGGTGCCTATGGTTGATATACCATTCTAACTTTTGAAAGTGTCACAGGAAGTAAGGGCTGCCTCCATCTCATAGGACTATTGGAAGCAACTGTTAGGACAAAGTGGTTGCCAAGGCAGTGACCTCATTAAATTCCTGAAGAGATTAATCTCACCTCACTTCCTTGGTGATGAAACACTCTGAACTTGGGATCCGGGAAGCCAGGCACGCAGAGCCAGTCCCATTCCCAGTCCCAGTGGTCTCACTTGTTTGGATTTAACAAGGACAGAGTCAGTCTTTCTTAGTACCTACTGATGTGAGGATGGACAAATGTCAGGAAAGCTCTGAAGAGAGGCCTTTCCTGAGAAAGCAGGTAGTGGCTCACAGCTGGCTAGTGACAACTTCACATATTGGGCCAATGAGACCATATCTGACACAGGACAGGCGATTTCATCAGAACATAGTATGGCCCACCAGTCAGAGGACACTCCTGATAGTCACAGACCTACTTGGGGGAAGAAGCTGCCTTTGTGTGTGTGGGTGTAGGTTTGAGGTTTTGTCTCATGTTCTGAGAATAGGTAGGAAAGGCGGTTTATTTGTTTTGGAGTGAACTGTTTCTGGTAAGTCGTTTGACAAGGCCAGTGTCTCTATGTCTGTGTATCCCACTGTGTCCGTGGTTTTAGACATTAGAAAAGAGAATGAATCATTGTATGTGTCCTGACTAGTAGAAAGCTTCCCAAGATTCATCTTGCCCAATTTATGAATGGACTGTGGCTTGACTTATGGGTGGGCAACTCCTACAATCTTGCTAAGTTCCTGTTTTCTTCCTGAATCCTGGCCAATTTCCAGAATAGGCTCATTTTTTTGTGTCCAAAATATGTACCACCTCCAAGCTCTGAGACTTGGCCATGTACTGGATAGCTGAAGGGAATGGGAGCATCTCAGAAAACTCAGATATGAGTGTGACCAGAAAATTCTAATGGAGAAACCCTGCTTTGGGCCTTTTGCTTACCAATTGTTCTGTTGCCCTGAATGTCCGGAACATCTTTGCCTCAGGCCACACCTTTGTAGAGCCAAAAGAAATAGTTTTCAAACAGAAATGAAAGGGCATCACCTCTGGCTCTTTGCTTAATTGCTTTGGAAAGGGATGTGTCTGAATCAGCTTTTTGGCCCTGTGTGAGGCTGCAGCTTAGATTTTTAGCACCTGATGGATCTAAAGAAAGATCCCATGTGTGCATCCAAAACCAAAATGGACAAAAGAGCATTCATTTTGGATGAAGTCTCTCACATTCCTCTGTAAGGTTCCTGACCTTCATCAAGTGAGAATAGTGATCATTTGGTTCAAATGTGTTCCTCAAAACCCTGCAGAGGATAGCCCATAAGTGCTTGATTTTTCTCATGACTCCAAATCACATAAAGACTCTAAGCCCCACAGTCAGTAGGCTTCAAATTGGAGAAGCAGTGCCATCTTAATGGCCGGCCAATTTGATCACTCCTGGTTCACTGGAAGGATGTCCAGGCCACCCTGATTTTAGGCAAATGAGGGGCAAGGGTGGTTATTTTGGACACTGTCTTGGGCCGCACCCCTCATGGAAACCTCCAGCCAGAGGTTATGATGAGTGTGTATTTAGAAAAGATGAGTGACATGTGAGAGTGTTTTGGATTTAATTGTGGATATTTGTGTGGCAGTTGGAAGACATAACTGGGTCTACCTGGGCTTGAACTTTGGTGTGATTCCCCTTAGAGCCTGAG
This sequence comes from Callospermophilus lateralis, assembly GCF_048772815.1. Lineage (NCBI taxonomy): Eukaryota > Metazoa > Chordata > Mammalia > Rodentia > Sciuridae > Callospermophilus > Callospermophilus lateralis. Next base: position 664,863 of record NW_027514450.1, on the reverse strand, counting down.
TTCAGAATCTGACCTCAGAAAACTATTGCCAAGTATTGTGTTGGGATTAAAGAGGCCATGTATGAGAGTCACCCTTGGAAACTGAGATCTAGCGCCAGAGTGGCTTTGCACAGAGAACTGGAATCTCAGCCAAGGTATCACATGATTTCATTCGAAAGACTTGGCAGCCATATTTGAGAGTCAAAACACACATGGACCTCACATTGTAGACCTCAATGGGCCTGGCTAAATGTGACCTTTTGTCCACTCTTTGAGAAGCCTTGCCTGTGAGGGTTCTCCAGAGCTTTCATTGAAATAATCTTCCTCTCCATTTAATGGTCCCTGAATAAATTGAAACCCACAGTGCCTCCAACTTCATCCTTGAAAAATTTCTAGATAAATACCGTGAATTTTTTGAAATTCCCATGACTAGGTTGCACTAGAGAACCTTTGGATGTCCTGCTGCTGATCATGGATGTACCTGACAGTGCCTTGCTTGACTGGGTTTTATGAAAATGGTGTAGAACAGAGGTCCCAGTAAGTTGCAGCCTCCTGAGAAGTGGGCCTAGAGTTGTGGTGGGCAGGAGTGTGATAAAACTTCTGTGTTGGAGTAATTTGGATCTTCCATTGGCTTACAAATGGCTTGTGGCTTACATGGTGCAGCCAGCAGACCCTTATAATTAAAGGCATCTTGTTATATGGAGAGGATTCAGGGCAATGTTCAGAATCAGGTTGCTATGGACAAGGATGCAATGGGGCAAGCTTTGAGGGATAGAAGATTGGTTGGTGCATTATTCTGCTGTCCCTGACCCACCACACGTGACAGAACTCCCTCCAGCACTGTGTCCCAGTTGAACTCCTTCTATTTTATGAAGCAAATACCAAACTACCAGTGCAGCAGCAAAAACCCCACAAAAAGTGTAGGAGGGCCAAATGGCTTCACAGTTCAACGGGGAGACACTTAGACCCCAGAGGCCACAGTTTACTTAAAAAGAAAAATATCAGCACTGCTGCCTCATGTTCATTGAAAAATCAGAAACAATGTCTTCCAGGTCTCATAGATGCAGACCCAGCTTTGATGGTCTCACTACAAAGAAAGCCAAATCTCCTGAAAACAACATATATTTCAAGTGCCCTATCTCAGAGGCAGTTTCTCAAAAAACTTTTAGGCCAGCAGAGCTCCATGTTTGTGGAGTGTTTACCCTATCCCTTGCTTTTGGAAACTCCTCTACAACCTCCAAGGTTGTGAACTCCTGAGCATTTTCCATTCCAGATATGTGTTCACTGATTTTCTAACTCTTCTCCTCTAATTGTGTCTTACTTGGGGTGAAGGTAATGTCAAGGCATTGTTCTGGATGAGAGTGGGAGGATATTTGTGCAGCATATATATGCATACAAATTGGATTCATTTTCCAATTTTCATTTTGAAATATTGAATCCCTGACACTAACCCATACCTACTAGACTCAGACAACTCATCCTAATATGATAGAGAAAAATAAGCCAAACCTATAGAAATACAAGCAGTTCATTGGAGGCATGTTGTATAGTTGAACTTGCGTTTTGCATTATATAAGGTAAAAGTTATAAATCTAGTCAATTTTTAATCGAAGAAGTTCTCCATGAGTTTTTAAACTTAAAAAATACGAGAATTCTTGTTTCCCTTTCTCTTTAGCCTATTCACACTTGTATATTTATATGCACATATAGAATCCTACCAGGTATCACACGTACATTTTTGAGGTGGCTGACTTGGCATATACAAACTGTGAGAAGAGTTCACTCCTCCTAAACGCTGTTGGAACTGAAAATTCAACCTATAGGGGAGCTTCCTAGTAGAAGAACATTATGCATAAATTCATGTTCAGTAAAATAAATATTTTTGCATCTGTGGATGATATATATTTACTGATGAATTTCGATTGGCATATATATTGCTACTATTAAATGTATGTGAGTGTTTATTTTTTTGTGTGTGTGTGTATAATGTATCTGTACACTCTGCAGATGTTTCAAAATATAAAATATATGTGTCTAATGTAAACCCTCTAAATTCATTCATGTTCATGTATGTGGATTTATAATCAACTTTTCACAAGATTATAATCAGAAATATTCATCCACATGAAATACATAATTGTTTCCTAGTACTGAAAACTAACTTCAGTGATTGGGGCATACAAATCCTCATTATTCTACAGAAACTGACCCAGTCTAACATCAATGCAAGTAGACTCCTATGGGACATGATATGTAATTTGACGTTCATATGTATTCAACAATGGTACATTATTATTTCTTCAGTTTTTGTACATTTTAAGTTATACACTTCATCCACAAGTTCACAAATTTATAGGCATTTGTTTCAACTTTAATCACTTCTTGCTTCAGAACACAAGTATTGTCAGGGTTTCTTGACAGGTCTTTTCATGAGACTTCTTTCCAAACACATTATTTTAGATTTCCATAATCACTTTTGAAGCAAAACTCACACACTCTTCATGATAAACCAAACCACTAATATTTCCATGAGATATATAACTGGTTGGAATGAATGATTGTATATCAATATATGATTTCCTGTAATTTTTCAGATATCAATTCAATTCATTATTTAAAGTTCAAAAAAGTTATATTATTTAGTCACAGTATGTTCTATTCATGCTTTATCTCTATGTTCATAGACACAGGGTACACCTCTTTGTACCCCCAATTCTAATTTTAAATATTCAATATATTGCTCCCAGAAATGGTGAAAGAAATACTCATGTCACCTCATTATCACAGTAATATTCTGGACAAAAAATGGAAAGGTCACTCTTATGATTGTACCAAAGCCTAAATGGAAAGTGAACATAGATTACTAAAAACATCCATGTCCAGGTTGTCTAATGCTATCAATTGTCAATCCTGTTGGTGACTACATATTTGTTTCTATCTAATTTATATATTCAAACTCAACCCTGTTGAAAATGACTAATTCTATCACTCACTTTATACTTTGCCTGATTTTGTAATGATTCTATTGATATCTGCTTTTCTACATATTTTCCCCAGTTCATCATAGTGACTGACTCTTCATATGTACTGACATCTACATTCACTCAATAACCGAAACCCTACTGGTAAAGAACTTTTGGTCCAAATCCTATACTCACTCTTCTTCCTAAAGCTATCAACTATCTTCCTAATCCTAACGATTATCACTTTTTGCCTGGATGTTCTCTTCTAAATTCAATCATCATAGGTACAAGGTCCTACTCCCTTGTATATCGAATTATCTGAGACATCTTTGTAGAACATAATTCAAAGCTAAGTATCCCAATCAAGGGGAAAACCCTTCTGGGCTTCAAATCATACCTAGATTTTTGTTTTCATACTTTTATTTCACATCTATATTCTTGTAAATATCTCAGGTTCCCAATACCATTATTCATCACACAGAATGATTCATAACCCAAATCAAACCTGTTATTAACCCTAAGCTCACACTGTTCCCTCAATCTCATTTTACAGAAAAGCAGGGACAGAGTGGTTCTTACAATACAGGAAATTATGGGATCTTCCACCTGCTGAGAACCTCAAAGGTCCATGCAGAAATGATACCTGGAGAAGTTGTAGGCAGGTATGAAGGACCTGAGTGAGTAAAAGTCATCTTCCATGGCAAATAACCTGGTCAGGATGAAGGGATGTGTCTGAATCAGCCTCTCTCTTTTTATTGTAGAGAAGATGGACCAAACCAGGCCTGTGTCGAGAGCTGTTCCTGGGTGCCTATGGTTGATATACCATTCTACCTTGTGAAAGTGTCACAGGAAGTAGGGGAAGCCTCCATCTCATGGGACCCTTGGAAGCAACAGTTAGGACAAAGTGGTTGCCAAGGCAGTGACCTCATTCAGTTCCAAAGAATGTGACATACCTCATTTCCTTGGTGATGGAACTCTCTGAAATTTGTATCCAAGAAGCCAGGCACCCAGAGGCAGTCCCAGTCCCAGTCCCAGTGGGCTCACTTGTTTGGATTTACCAAGGACAGAGTCAGTTTTCTTGGTACCTACTGATGTGAGGATGGCCTAATGCCAGGAGAACTCTAAAGAGGGACCTTTCCTGAGAAAGCAGGTAGTGGCTAACCACTTTTTCCTGACAACTACACAGAGTTGAACAAGGAAACAAGATCTGAGAGAAGACAGGCCATTTAGGGGGAACATAGTATGGCCTGCAGTCAGAGGAAACTCCGGATAGTCACAGACCTACTTGGGGGAAGGAGGTGCCTTTGTGGGAGTGGGTGTGGGTTTGTTGTTTTGTCTCATGTTCTGAGAATAGGTAGGAAAGGCGGTTTGTTTGGTTTGTAGTGGACAGTTTCTAGTAAGTTGTTTGACAAGGCGAGTGTTTCTGTTTCGGTGTATCCCAATGTGTCCGTTGTTGTAGACATTAAAAAGAGAATGCATTAATGGATGTGTCCTGTCTAGTATAAGTCTTCCCATAATTCATCCTGCCCAATATATGAATGGACTGCAGCTTGTCTTATCGATGTGCAACACCTACTATCTTTCTAAGTTGCTGTTTTCTTCCTGAATTCTGGCCACTCTCCAGAATAGGCTCATGGTTTTGTGTCCAAAGTATGTACCACCTCCAAGCTCTGTGACATGTCCATGTAATGGATAGCTGAAGAGAATGGCAAGCATTTCAGAAAACTCAGATATCAGTGTGACCAGGAAAGTCTCAGTGCAGAAACCCTGCTTTGGGCAATTTGCTTACTAATTGTTGTGTTGCACTGAATGTCAGGAAGGTCTTTGCCTCAGGCCACCCCTTTGTGAAACCTGAAGAAAACAGTTTTCAAATACAAATGAATGGGCATCACCTGTGGCTTCTGGCTTCATTGCTTTGAGAATGGATGTGTCTGAATCAGCCTCTTGGCCATGTGTGTGGCTGTGACTTAGATTCTCAACACCTGATGAATCTAAAGAATGATCCCATGCGTGCATCCAAAACCATAAGGGCAAAAAATAATTCATTGTGGATGAAGTCTCTTGCCTTCCTCTGTTAGGTTCCTGAACTCCATCTAGTGAGAATAGGGATTCTTTGGGTCAAATGAGTTCTTCAAATCTCTGCAGAGGTGTTTGGGTTTTTGAATAACTTTAAATCACATAAAGAATCTATTCCTGAAATCAGTAGGCCTCAAATTGGAGAAACACAGAAGAATTAACGGCAGGCTTATTTGATCATTGATGGTTCACAGAAACGGTGTCCAGGCCACCCTGACTTTAGGCAAATGAGGGGAAAACGAGCTGATTTTGGACACTGTCTTGGGCTGCACCCCTCATGGAAACCTCCACCCAGAGGTTAAGATGATTGACTATATGGAATAAGATGAGGGCCATGTGGGAGTGTTTTGGTTTTAATTTTGGTCATTTGTGTGGCATTGGAAAAAATGACTGGGTCCACGTGGGCTTGAACTCTGGTGTGATTCCCCTTAGAGACTGGGTTTTAGAACTGAACTCAGAGAAGCATTGCCATGAATTTTGTTAGGATTTCAAGAGGCCACGCATGAAAGTCGCTCTTGGAAACTGAGACCTAGGCCCCGGGTGGATTTCCACAGAGGCCTGGGAATCTCAGCAAGGATATCACATGATTTTATTCTTAAAGAAATGGCAGCCATAGTTGAGAGTCAAAACACACATGGACCTCACATTGTAGACCTCAATGGGCCTGGCCTAATGTGACCTTTTGACCACTCTTTGGAAAGCCATGCCTGTGAGAGTTCTCCAGAGATTTCATTGAAATGAGCTTCCTCACCATTTAATGTTTGCTGAATGAATTTAAACCCACAGTACCTCCAACTTCATGCTTGAAAAATGGCTAGATAAATACCATGAAATTTTTGAAATTTCTATGACCAGGTGGCACTGGAGAAACATTGGATGTCCTGTTGCTGATCATGAGTATACCAGACAGTGCCTTGATTTACGGAGTTTCATGAAAATGGTGTAGAATAGGATGGCAGTAAGTTGGAGCCTGCTGAGTAGTGGGTCTAGAGCAGTGGTGGGGAGGTGTTTGATAAAACATCCGTGGTAGGGCCATGTGGATCTACCATTGGATTCCAAATGGCTTGTAACTGACGTGGTACAGCCAGCAGACACTTATATGTAAAGGCATCTTGTTATATGCAGAGTTTTCAGAGGAAAATTAAGAATCAGGTTGATATGGACAAGGGGGCAATGGGGCAAGCTGTGAGAGATAGAAGCCTAGTTGGTGCATTCTCTAGCAGACCCTGACCCACCACACGTGACAGAACTCCCTCCAGCACTCTGTTCCAGATTAGCTCCTAGTATTTCGTGAAACAAATACCAAACTCACAGTGCAGCAGCAAAAAACCCACAAAAAGTGGAGGAGGACCAAATGGCTTTACAGTCCACACGGGGAGAAACTTAGTCCCCAGTGGCCTCAGTTTACCTACAAAGAGTGGATTCAGCACTGCTTCATCTTGTTCATTGGAAAATAAGAAACCATGTCCTCCAGGTCACATAGATGCAGACCCAGCTTTGATGGTCTCACTACAAAGGAAGACAAATCTCCTGAAAACAACATATATTTCAAGGGCGGAAGCTCAGACGCAGTTTCTCAAAAAGTTTTTAGGCCAGCAGAGCTCCATATTTGTGGAGTGTTTACCCTGTCCCTTAGTTTTGCAAAGTCCTCTACCACCTCCAAGGTTGTGAACTCCTGAGCATTTTACATTCCAGATATGTATTCACTGATTTTGTAACTCTTCTCCTCTAATTGTGTCTTACTTGGGGTGAAGGTAATGTCAAGGCATTCTTCTGGATGAGAGCGGGAGGATATTTGTGCAGCATATATTTACATACACATTGGATTCATTTTCCAATTTTCCATTCGAAATGCTGAATTCCTGACACTAAGCCATACCTAGTAGACTCAGACTATTCATCCTAATATAATGGGGAAAATTAACCCAACACAATAGAAATACAAGCACTTCAGAGGAGACATGTTGTATAGTTGGACTTGACATTTGCATTATATAAGGTAGGAGTTATAAATATATTCAAATTTTAATGAACATATTCTCCATGTGTTTTTAAACTTAACAAATATGTGAATTCTTGTTTTCCTTTTCTGTAGCCTATTCACACATGTATATATATATATATATATGCATATATAGAATCCTAGCAGGTATCACACGTACATTTTGTGAGGTGGCTGTCTTAGCAGATACAAATTGTGAGAAGAGTGCACTCCTCCTAAATGCTGTTGGAAATAAAAACTCAACCTATAGGAGACCGTCCTAGTCGAACAACGTTGTACATAAAGTCATATTCAGTAAAATAAATATTTTTGCATTTCTGGATGACATATATTTACTGATGAATTTCGATTCGTATTTATATTGGCACTTTTTAATGTCTGTGAGTGTTGTGTGTGTGTGTGTGTGTGTGTGTGTGAGTGTGTGTAGATATAGATATAGATATACTCTCCAAATTTTTCAAAATATGAAATATATATGTCTAATATACACTCTCTAAATTCATTCATGTTCATGTATGTGGATTTATAATCCACTTTTCACAAGATTATAATCAGAAATATTCATCCACCTGAAATACATATTTGTTTCCTAGTACTGAAAACTAACTTCAGTGAATGGTGCATACAAATCCTAATTATTCTACAGTAACTGACCCAGCCCAACATCAATGCAAGTAGACTCCTATGGGACATGATATGTAATTTGTCATTCATTTGTATTCGACACTGGTACATTATTGTTTCTTCAGTTTTTGCACATCATAGGATATACATTTCATCCACAAGTTCACAAATTAATAGGCATTTGTTTCAACTTTAATCACTTCTTGCTTCTGAACACATGTATTCTCAGGGTTTCTTGACTGGTCTTTTCATGAGACTTCTTTCCATACACATTATTTTGAATTTCCATAATCATTTTTAAGCAAAACTCACACACTCTTCATGATAAACCAAAACACTAATATTTCCATTAGATATATCACTGGTTGGAATGAATGATTGTATATCAATATATGATTTCCTTTAATTTTTCAGATATCAATTCAATTCATTATTTAAAGTTCAAAAAAGTTATATTATTTATTCACAGTATGGTCTATTCATGCTTTTTCCTCTATGTTCATAGAAACAGGGTACACCTCTTTGTACCCCGATTCTTATTTTACATCTTCAATATATTGCTCCCAGAAATGGTGAAAGAAATACTCATGTCACCTCATTATCACAGTAATATTCTGGACAAAAATGGAAAGGTCACACTTATGATTGTACCAAAACCTAAATGGAAGGTGAACATGGATTTCTAAAAACATCCGTGTCCAGGTTGCCTAATGCTGTCAATTGTCAATCCTATTGGTGACTACATTTTTGTTTTTTCCTAATTTATACATTCAAACGCAACCCTGTTGAAAATGTCCAATTCTATCACTCACTTTATAATTTGCCTGTTTTCGTAATGTTTCTATTGATATCTGCTTTTCTACATATTTTCCCCAGTTCAACATAGTGACTGACTCTTCATATGAGCTGACATTTACATTCACTCTATAACCAAAAGTGTATTTCTAAAGAACTTTTGGTCCAAATCCTATACTCACTCTTCTTCCTAAACCTACCGACTATCTTCCTAATCCTACTGAATATCCCTTTTTGACTGGATGTTCTCTTCTAAATTCAATCATCCATTGTACAAGGTCCTATGCCATTGTATATCGAATTATCTGAGACACCTTTACAGAACATAATTCAAAGCTAAGTATCCCAATCAAGGGCAAAACCCTTCTGGGCTTCAAATCATACCTAGATTTCTCTTTTCATACTTATATATCACCTCTATATTCTTGTAAATATTGCAGGTTACCAATACCATTATTCATCGCACAGAATCGTTCGTAACCCAAATCAAACCTGTTTTTTACCCCAAGTATACACTGTTCCCTCAATCATTTTACAGAAGAGCAGGGACAGAGTGGTTCTTACAATACAGGAAAGTTGGGGACCTTCCACCTATGAGAACCTCAAATGTCCATGCAAAAATGATACCTGGAGAAGTTGTACGCAGGTATGAAGCAACTGAGAGAGCAAAAGTCATCTTCCATGGCAAACAACCTGGTCAGAATGAAGGGATGTTTCTGAATCTGCATCTCTCTTCTTATTGTAGAGAAGAGGGACCAAACCAGGCCTGAGTGGAAAGTTGTCCCCGGGTGCCAATGGTTGATATACATTCTACCTTATGAAAGTGTCACAGGAAGTAGGGGCAACCTCCATCTTATGTTACCCTTGGAAGCAACTGTTAGGACAAAGTGGTTGCCAAGGCAGTGACCTCATTCAGTTCCAAAGAATGTGACATACCTCATTTCCTTGGTGATGGAACTCTCTGAACTTGGTATCCAAGAACCCAGGCACCCAAATGCAGTCCCAGTCCCATTCCCAGTGGGCTCACTTGTTTGGATTTCCCAAGGACAGAGTCAGTTTTCTTGGTACCTAATGATGTAAGAATGGCCAAATGTCAGGAGAGCTCTGAAGGTGGACCATTTCTGAGAAAACAGGTAGTGGCTAACCACTTTTTCCTGACATCTTCACAGAGTTGGTCAAGGAAACACAATCTGAGAGAAGACAGGCCATTTCGGGGGAACATTGTATGGCCCACCGGTCAGAGGACACTCCGGATAGTCACAGACCTACTTGGGGGAAGGAGGTGCCTTTGTGGGAGTGGGTGTGGGTTTGTTGTTTTGTCTCATGATCTGAGAATAGATAGGAAAGGCGGTTTGTTTGGTTTGGACTGGACAGTTTCTAGTAAGTCATTTGACACGGCAAGTGTTTCTGTTTCTGTGTATCCCACTGTGTCCGTTGTTGTAGACATTAGAAAAGAGAATGCATTAATGGATGTGTCCTGTCTAGTATAAATCTTCCCATAATTCATCCTGCCCAATATATGAATGGACTGCAGCTTGTCTTATCGATGTGCAACACCTGCTATCTTTCTAAGTTGTTGTTTTCTTCCTGAATTCTGGCCACTCTCCAGAATAGGCTCATGGATTTGTGTCCTTAATATGTACCACCTCCAAGCTCTGTGACATGGCCATGTACTGGATAGCTGAAGAGAATGGCGAGCATCTCAGAAAACTCAGATATCAATGTGACCAGGATAGTCTCAGTGCAGAAACCCTGCTTTGGGCCTTTTGCTTACTTATTGTTGTGTTGCACTGAATGTCAGGAAGGTCTTTGCTCAGGCCACCCCTTTGTGAAGCCTGAAGAAAACAGTTTTCAAATGGAAATGAATGGGCCTCACCTGTGGCTCTTGCTTAATTGCTTTCGAAAGGAATGTGTCTTTATCAGCCTCTTGGACCTGTGTGTGGCTGTGACTTAGATTCTCAGCACCTGATGGATCTTAAGAATGATCCCATGTGAGCTTCCAAAACCAAAATGGCAAAAAATATCATTCATTGTGGATGAAATCTCTTGCCTTCCTCTGTTAGGTTCCTGCACTCCATCAAATGAGAATAGGGATTCTTTGGGTCAAATGAGTTCTTCAAAGCCCTGCAGAGGTGCTTGTGTTTTTGCATGACTCTAAATCACCTAAAGAATCGATATCTGAAATCAGTAGGCCTCAAAATGGAGGAACACAGAAGTATTAACGGCAGGCTTATTTGTTCACTCCTGGTTCACAGAAACTGTGTCCAGGCTACCCTGACGTTAGGCAAATGAGGGGCAAACGAGCTGATTTTGGACAGTGTCTTTGGCTGGGACCCTCATGGAAACATCCAGCCAGAGGTTAAGATGATTGCCTATATGGAATAAGATGAGGGCCATGTGGGAGTGTTTTGGTTTTAATTTTGGTCATTTGTGTGGCATTGGAAAAAATGACTGGGTACACGTAGGCTTGAACTCTGGTGTGATACCCCTTAGAGACTGGGTTTTGGAACTGAACTCAGAGAAACATTGCCATAAATTTTGTTGGGATTTTAAGAGGCCAAGCATGAAAGTCGCTTTTGGAAACTGAGACCTAGGCCCCGGGTGGATTTCCACAGAGGCCTGGGAAACTCAGCAAGGATATCACATGATTTAATTCTTAAAGAAATGGCAGCCATAGTTGAGAGTCAAAACACACATGGACCTCACATTGTAGACCTCAATGGGCCTGGCCTAATGTGACATTTTGTCCACTCTTTGGGAAGCCTTGCCTGTGAGAGTTCTCCAGAGAATTCATTGAAATGAGCTTCCTCACCATTTAATGTTTGCTGCATGAATTGAAATCCATAGTGCCTCCAACTACATGCTCGAGAAATGGCTAGATAAATACCATGAAATTTTTGAAATTCCTATGACCAGGTGGCACTGGAGAAATATTGGATGTCCTGTTACTGTTCATGAGTATACCAGACAGTGCCTTGATTTACTGAGTTTCATGAAAATGGTGTAGAACAGAGATGCCAGTAAGTTGGAGCCTGTTGAGTAGTGGGTCTAGAGAAGTGGTGGGGAGGTGTTTGATACAACATCAGTGGTAGGGCCATGTGGATCTACCATTGGATTCCAAATGGCTTGTAACAGTCATGGTGCAGCCAGCAGACCCTTATATGTAAAGGCATCTTGTTATATGGAGAATTTTCAGAGGAAAATGAAGAATCAGGTTGATATGGACAAGGGGGCAATGGGGCAAGCTGTGAGAGATAGAAGCCTAGTTGGTGCATTCTCTAGCAGACCCTGACCCACCACACGTGACACAACTCCCTCCAGCACTGTGTCTCAGTTTAGCTCCTAGTATTTCGTGAAACAAATACCAAACTCACAGTGCAGCAGGAAAAACACCACAAAAAGTGGTGGAGGACCTAATGGCTTCACAGTCCACACGGGGAGACACTTAGTCCCCAGTGGCCTCAGATTACCTACAAAGAGAGGATTCAGCACTGCTTCATCTTGTTCATTGGAAAATAAGAAACCATGTCCTCCAGGTCACATAGATGCAGACCCAGCTTTGATGGTCTCACTACAAAGGAAGACAAATCTCCTCAAAACAACATATATTTCAATTGCGGAAGCTCAGACGCAGTTTCTCAAAAAGTTTTTAGGCCAGCAGAGCTCCATGTTTGTGGAGTGTTTACCCTGTCCCTTAGTTTTGGAAACTCCTCTACCACCTCCAAGGTTGTGAACTCCTGAGCATTTTCCATTCCAGAGATGTATTCACTGATTTTGTAACTCTTCTCCTCTAATTGCGTCTTACTTGAGGTGAAGGTAATATCAAGGCATTGTTCTGGATGAGAGCGGGAGGATATTTGTGCAGCATATATTTACATACACATTGGATTCATTTTCCAATTTTCCATTCAAATACTGAATCCCTGAAACTAACCCATACCTAGTAGACTCAGACTATTCATCCTATTATAATGGGAAAAATTAACCCAACACAATAGAAATACAAGCACTTCAGAGGAGACATGTTGTATATTGGACTTGACATTTGCATTATATAAGGTAGGTCTTATAAATCTAGTCAAATTTTAATGGAAATATTCTCCATGTGTTTTTAAATTTAACAAATATGTGAATTCTTGTTTCCCTTTTCTGTAGCCTATTCACACATGTATATTTATATGCATATATAGAATCCTACCAGGTATCACACGTACATTTTTGTGAGGTGGCTGTCTTGGCAGATACAAATTGTGAGAAGAGTTCACTCCTCCTAAAACTGTTTTAAATGAAAATTCAACCTATAGGAGAGCGTCCTAGTAGAACAACATTATACATAAACTCATGTTCAGTAAAATAAGTATTTTTGCATCTGTGGATGATATATATTTACTGATGAATTTCTATTGGCATTTATATTGGTACTTTATAATGTCTGTGAGTGTTGTGTGTGTGTGTGTGTATATAGATATAGATATAGATATAGATAGATATAGATATACTCTCCAAATTTTTGAAAATATGGAATATTTTTGTCTTATTTTGCACTTCCTAAATTTTTCATATTCATGAATGTGTATTTATAATCATCTTTTCTCAAGATTATTCTCAGAAACATTCATATACCCTACTAGACTCTGACTACTAATACTAATATAATGGAGAAAAATATCCCAAACAGAATAGAAATACAAGCATTTCAGAAGGGACATGGTGTATAGTTGGACTTGCCTTTTGCATGATATAAGGTAGGAGTTATAAATCTATTCAATTTGCTGAAATACTTTTCCATGTGTTATTTTTTTTGACACAAAACAAAATTTAATCTTCGAAAACTAAATAAAATTGACACATCCTTAACCAAGCTAATGAAGAAAACAAACCTCAAATTACTAAAATTAAGGATCGTAAAAGAACTTTTACAGAGTACACAAATAAAATACAGAGAATAATTGAAAACTAATTTGAAAATTTATACTCTAATAAATTAAAATACAATGATGACATCAATAAAATTTTAGAGATATACCCAAACTGAATTAGTAGGACATGAACAATTTAAACAAATCAATTTCAAGCAATGAAATAGAAGTTGCTGTCAACAGCCTACCAATCAAGCAAAGCCCAGGAACAGACAGATTCTCAGTCAAGTTCTACAAGACCTTCAAAGAAGCATTCATCACAATACTCCTCAAATTATTCCATAAAATAGAAAAGCATGGAACTCCTCCAAACTCATTTCATGAGGCTAGTATCACTCACATACCAAAATCAGACAAAGACACATCAAGGAAAGAAAACTTCAGAGCAATATTCCTGACAAACATATATACAAAAATTCTCAATAAAATTCTTTTTTTTAAGCCAAAGTTAATCAAAAGGGATAAAGAGGGACACTACACACTATTCCATGTGTTTTTAAAGTTAAGAAATATATGAATTCCTGTCTCCCTTTCTCTGTAGCCTATTAAGCACATGTATTTTTATATGCACAAATAGAATCCTACCTGGTTTCACACGTACATTCTTGTGAGGTGACTGACTTGGCAGATACTATTTGTGAGAAGAGATCACTCCTCCTAAATGCTGTTGGTACAGAAAATTCAACCCATGGGTGAGCTTCCTAGATGAACAACATTCTACATACATCCATGTTCATAAAATGAATATTTTGGGATATGCGGATGAGTTATTTTTCATGATGAATTTCGATTGACATATATATTGTGACATTATAATGTGTGTGTGTTTGTGTGTCTATATATATATATATATATATATATATATATATATATATATAGTCTCCAGATTTTCCAAAATATGAAATATATGTCTTCTTATACACCGCCTGAATTCATTCATATTCATATATGTGGATTTATAATTAACTTTTAACAAGTTTATTCTCAGAAATATACATCCACTGACATACATATTTGTTTCCTAGTACTGAAAACTAACTTCAGGGAAGGGTTCTTACAAATCCTAATATTTCTAGAGTAACTGACCAAGTTTAACATCAATGCAAATACATTCCTATTTGATATGATGTGTTTGTTAAAGTTCATTTTTATTCAAACTTGGTACGTTATTATTTATTCAGTTTATGGACATCATAAAATATATCCCTTCATTCACAAGTTCACAAATTTATAAATATTTGGTTCACTTTCAATCACTTCCTCCTTCGGAACACATATATTCCTTCATGTTTCTTGACGGGTCTTTTCACTGGACTTCTTTCTAAACACGTTATTTTCGATTGAATAATCATTTTTGAAGCAAAACTCACACACTATTCATGATAAACGGTAACCCTAATAATACCATTAGATATATAACTGGTTGGAATTAATGTACGTATATCAATATATGATTTCCTCTATATTTTCAGATATTAAAACAATCCATTATTTAAATTTGGAACCAGTCATATAATTTTTTCACAGTATGGTCTATTAATGCATCATCTCTATATTCATCAACACAGGGTAAACCTATTAGTATCCCCAGTACTAATTCATATGTTTTCAAAATATTGCTCCCAGAAAAGGTGGAAGAAATACTCATGTCACCTGATCTACATATACATATTATCACAGTAATATTCTGGACACAAAATGCAAAGGTCTCCGTTATGATTGCAATAAAGCCTCAATGGAATGTGAACATGGATTACTAAAAACATCCATGCCCAGTTTGCCTAATGCTCTCAAATGTCAATCCAATTGGTGACTACATTTTTGTTTCTTTTTAAGATTATGTATTCAACCTCAACCCTGTTGAAAATGTCTAATCCTATCACTCACGTTATACTTTGCCTGATTTCCTAATGTCTCTATTGATGTCTGCTTTCCTACATATTTTTTCCCAGTTCATCATTGTGCCCGACTTTTCACATATGGTGCTATTAATATTCACTCTCTAACCGAAACCTATTGCTAAAGAACTTTTGGTCCAAATCCTAGACTCACTCTTCCTCCTAAACCTACTGACTATCTTTCTAATCCTACACACTATCCCTTTTTCACTGGATGTTCTCTTCTACATTCAATCATCTGAGGTACAGGGTCTTATGCCATTGTATATCGATTTAACTGAGACCTCGGTGCAAAACATTACTCAAGCTAAGGATCCCAATCAAGGGCCCAAATCCTTCTGGGCTTCAAATATTACCTAGATTTCTGCTTTCATACTTATATTTTACCTCTATATTGTTTTAAATATCGCTGGTTCCCAATACCATTATTCATCCAGCAGAATGATTCCTAAGCCAAATGGAACATGCTATTAACCCTAACCATACAATGTTCCCTCAATCTCACTTTACAGAAGAGGAGGGATAAAGTTGATATTACAATACAGGAAGTTAGGAGATCTTACACCTGCTGAGTACCTCAAAATCCATGCAGAAATAATCCCTGGAGAAGATGTGGGCAGCTATGAAAGACCTGAGAGAACAAAAGTCATATTCCATGGCAAACAACATGGTCAGGATGAAAGGATGTGTCTGAGTCATCCTCTCTATTTTTAATGCAGGGAAGATGGACCAAAGCAGGCCTGTGTGGAGAGCTGTTCCCAGGTGACTATGGTTTCTATACCATTCTAACATGTGAATGTATCACAGGAAGTAGGGCAGCCTCCATGTCAGGAGACACTAGGATGCAACTGTTAGGACAAAGTGGTGGCCAAGACAGGGACCTCATTTATTTCCTGAAGGTAGTGACCTCACCTCATTTCCTTGGTGATGGAACTCTCTGAATTTTGTGATCCAGGAAGCCAGGCACCCAGAGCCAGTCCCAGTCCCAGTTGCAGTGGGCTCACTTGTTTGGATTCACTAAGGACAGAGTCAGTCTTTCTTGGTACCTACTGATGTAAGGGTTGCCAAATACCAAGAAAGCTCTGAAGAGGGGTCTTTCCTGAGAGGACAGGAATTGGCTCACCACTGCCTCCTGACAACTTCACAGAGTTGACCAAGGAGACCAGATGTGAGAAAGAAAGGCCATTTCTGGGGAACATCATATGGCCTACCAGTCAGAGGACACTCCAGATAGTGACAGACCTACTTGTGGGAAAAAGTTGCATTTGTGGGTGTTGGTTTGTGTTTGTGGTTTTTTTCTCATGTTCTGAGAATAGGTAAAAAAGGAGGTTTGTTTGGTTTGGAGTGGACTGTTTCCAGTAAGTCATTTGACAAGGAGACTGTTTCTATGTCTGTGTATCCCACTGTATTTTTCTTTGTAGATATTAGAAAAAAAAATAGCTCATTGGTTGTGTCCTGTCTAGTAGAAAGCTTCCCAGCATGCATCCTTTCCAATTAATGAATGGACTGAGGCTTGCCTTATCCATGGGCAACACCGGCTATCTACCTAATTTTCCATTTTTTCATGAATTCTGGCCACTCTCAAGATTAGTATCATGTATTTTTGTACAAGATATGTACCACCTCCAAGCTCTGTGACATGGCCATGTACTGGATAGCTGAAGGGAATGGCGAGCATCTCAGAAAACTCATATATCAGAGTAACCAGGAAAGTCTCCGTGGAGAAACCCTGCTTGGGGCCTTTTGATTACCTATTGTTCTGTTGCTCTGAATGTCAGAAAGGTCTTTGCCTCAGGCCACCCCTTTGTGAAGCCTGAAGAAAACAGTTTTAAAATGGAAATGAATGGGCATCACCTGTGGCTCTTTGCTTCATAGCTTTGGAAATGGATGTGTCTGAATCAGCCTCTTGGCCCTGTGTGAGACTGTGGTTTAGATTTTCAGCACCTGATGAATCTAAAGAAAGATCCCATGTGGGCATCCAAAACCTAAATGGAAAAAAGATCAGTGATTGTGGATGATGCCTCTTGCCTTCCTCTGTAAGATTCCTGACCTCCATCAAGTGAGAATAGGGATCATTTGTGTCAAATAAGTTCTTCAAAGGGCTGCAGAGGGGAGACAATAGGTGCTTGGGTTTTCTTATAACTCCAATTCACACTAAAAATCTATACCCCACAGTCAGTATGCCTCAAATTTGAGAAGTGGAGTAGTATTAACGGCAGGCCTATTTGATCACTTCTGTTTCACACTAACGTTGTCCAGGCCACCCTGACTTTAGGCAAATGAGGGGCAAGGGAGTTTATTTTTGACACTGTCTTGGGCTGTGCCCCTCATGGAAACCTCCAGCTAGAGGTTATGATTAGTGTCTATATAAAAGATGAAGAGGGCCGTGTGAGAGTGTTTTGGTTTTAATTGTCATCATTTGTGTAGCAATTGGAAGAGATGCCTGGGTCCACCTGGGCTTGAACTCTGTTGTGATTCCCCTTAGAGACTGAGTTGTGTAACTGACCTCAGAGAAGTATTGCCATGAATTGTGTTGGGATTTCAGGAGGCCACACATGAGATTCACCATTGGAATCTGAGATCTTGGCCCAGGGTGACTTTACACAGAGCACTGGGAATCTAAGCCAGGATATCACAAGATTTTATTCTGAAAGATTCCAGCCATAGTTGAGAGTCAAAACACACATGCAACTCACATTGTAGACCTCAATGGGCCTGGCTTCATGAGACCTTTTGCCCACTCTTTGGGAAGCCTTGCCTGTGAGAGTTCACCAGACCTTTCATTGAAATGAGATTCCTAACCATTTATTGGTTCCTGTATAAATTGAATCCCACAGTGCCTCCAACTTCATTATTGAAAAATATCTAGATATATACCATGAATTTTTTGAAATTACCATGACCAGGTGGCACTGGAGCACATTTGGATGTCCTGTTGCTAATCATGATTGTACCAGACAGTGCCTTAATTGACTGTGTTTCATGAAAATGCTGTAGAACATAGATGCCAGTAAGTTGGAGCCTGCAGACTAGTGGGCATAAAGCAGTGGAGTGTAGGTGTGTGAAAAAACATCAGTTGTGGGTCCATGTGGATCTGGCATTGGCTTAGAAATGACTTGTCACTGACATGGTACATCCAGCAGACCCTTCTATGTAAAGGCATCTTGTTATATGGAGAGGATTCCTGCCAATGATCAGAATAAGGGGGCTATTGTCGAGTTGAAAAGCTATGTGGGATTTAAGCCTCATTGGTGCATTTTACTGCAGACCCTCACCCACCACATATGAGAGTACATCCTCCAGCACTGTGTCCCAGTGGAACTCCTTGTATTTCGTGAAGCCTATACCAAACTCACAGTGCAGCAGTAAGAAACACCACGAAAGTGGAGCATGAACAAATGGCTTTACAGACAACACGGTTAGATACTTAGACCCCAGTGGCCAAAGTTTACCTACAAATAGAGAATTCAGCACTGCTGCCTCATGTCCACTAGAAAATAAGGAACCATGTCATCCAGGTCACATAGATGGAGACCCAGCATTGATGGTCTCACTACAAAGGAAGCAAAAGCTCCTGACAAAAACATATTTCAACTGCCCAACCTCAGAGGCAGTTTCTCAAAAAGTCATTAGGCCAGCAGAGCTCCATGTTTGTGAAGTGTTTACCCTCTCCCTTTTTGTAAACTGTTCTACCTCCTACAAGTTTGTGAAGTTCTGAGCATTTTCCTTTCCACATATGTATTCACAGATTTTCTAACTCTTCTCCACTAATTGTGTCTTATTTGGGGCGAAGGTAATGTCAAAGCATTGTTCTGGCTGAGAGTGGGAAGATTTTTGTGTAGCACATATTTGCATACATATTAGATTCATTTTCCTATTTTCCATTTGAAATACTGAATCCCTGACACTAACCCATACCCTACTAGACTCTGACTACTAAACCTAATATGATGGAGAAAAAGAAACCTAACAGAATAGAAATGCAGGCCTTTCATAGGAGGCATGGTGTATACTTGGACTTGCCTTCTGCTTTATCAATGGTATGTGTTATAAATCTAGTCAACTTTTCATTGTAATACTTCTCCATGAGTTTTTAAAGTTAACACATATGTAAATTTCTGTCTCCCTTTCTCTGTAGCCTATTCATCAAATGTATTTTTTTATGCATTTTTAGAATTCTACCTGGTATCACATGTACATTCTTGTGAGATCGCTTATTTTCGAAGATACAAATTGTGAGAAGAGATCGCTCCCTCTAAATACAGATGGAACTGGAATTTCCACCTATGGGTGAATTTCCTAGATGAACAATATTATGTGTAAATAAATGTTCAGTAAAATGAATATTTTTGGATACGTGGATGATATATATTTCATGATGAATTTCGAATGGCATATATATTGCTACATTTTAATGTCTGTGTATGTGTGTATCTATCTATTTATCTATCTATATAGATATAGATATCTACTCTTAAGATTTTCAAAATATGAAATATATGTGTCTTATTATACACTCCCTAAATAAACTCATGTGTGTGTATGTAGATTTATAATCAACTTTTCACAAAATAATTCTTAGAAATATTCATCCACCTTAAATACATATTTTTTCCTAGTACTGAAAAGTAAATTAAGTGAATGGTGTATACAATTCGTAATATTTCTACAGTGACTGAACCAGTTTCACATCAATGTAAGTAGACACCTATGGGACCATGATGTGTATTTTGAAGTTCATTTTTATTCAGACACTAGTACATTACTATTTCTGCAGTTTATGGACATTATAGGATATATCCTTTCATCCACAATTTCACAAATTTATAGGCATTTGGTTCACTTTCAATCACTTCCTACTTCAGAACACATGTATTCCTCCATGTTTCTTGACTGTTCTTTTCATGAGATTCTTTCCAAACACAGTATTATTGATTTCCATAATCACTTTTGAAGCCAAACTCACACACTCTTCATGATAAACCATAACGCTAATATTACCATTAGATGTATAACTGGTTGGAATGAATGTATGTATATCAATATAAGATTTCCTATATATTTTCAGATATCAATTCAATCCATTATTTAACGTTTGAACCAGTTATATTATTTATTCACAGTATGGTCTATTAAGGCATCATCTCTATATTCGTAGACCGATGGTATACCTATTTGTATCCCCAATACTAATTTTTAAGTCTTTAAAATATTGCTTTCAGAAATGGTGGAAGAAATACTGTAGTCACCTGATATACATATACATTTCATCACAGTAATATTCCTGAAACAAAATGCAAGGGTCACACTTATGATTGTATCAAAGCCTATATTGAAAGTGAGCATGTATTACTAACAACATCCATGCCCTGATTAACTAATGATCTCAAATACCATTCCTATTGGTGACTACATATTTGTTTCTTCCTAAGATTATATATTGAAACTGAACCCTGTTAAAAATGTCTTATCCTATCACTCACTTTGTACTTTGCCTTATTTCCTAATGTCTCTATTGATATCTGCTTTCCTACACATTTTCCCCAGTTTATCACTGTGACTGACTGTTCACATATGCTGACATTTACACTCACTCTCTAATCAAAACTCTATATCTAAAGAACATTTGGTCCAACTCCTTGACTCACTCAAATGGATTCTTCAAAGCCCTGCAAAAGGTAGCCCATAGTTGCTTGAGTTTTCTCATGACCCCAATTCACGTAAAGAATCTATACTCCACAGAGAATAGGCCTCAAATTGGAGAAGTAGAGCAGTATTATTGGCAGGCCTATTTGATCACTCCTGCTTCACAGGAAGAGTTTTCATGCCACCCTGACTTTAGGCAAATGAGGGGCATGTGAGCTTATATTGGACACTGTCTTAAGCTGCGCCCTTCATGGAAACCTCCAGCCAGAGGTTATGATGAGTCTCTAAATTGAAGAAGGTGAGGGCCATGTGGGAGTGTTTTGGTTTAATTGTGGTCATTTGTGTGGTGGTTGGAAGAGATGACTGGGTCCACCTGTGCTTGAACTCTGGAGTGATTCCCCTTAGAGACTGAGTTCTGGAACAGATCTCAGAGAAGTATTGGCATGAATTGTGTTGGGATTTTAGGAGGACACGCATGAGAGTTGCCCTTGGAGACTGAGATCTAGGCCCAGGATAGCTTTCAAGGAGCACTGGGAATCTCAGCCAGGATATCACATGACTTTATTCAGAAAGACTTGGAAGCCATAGTTGAGAGTCAAAACAAACATGGCCCTCAATTGTAGACCTCAATGGGCCTGGCTTAATGTGACCTTTTGGCCACTCTTTGGGAAGCCTTGCCTCTGAGAGTTCTCCCGAGCTTTAATTGAAATGAGCTTCCTCACCATTTCATGGTTCCCGAATGAATTGAATGCCACAGTGCCTCCAAATTTATCTTTGAAAATTGGCTAGATAAATACCATGAAATTTTTTAAATTCTTATGAACAGGTGGCACTGGAGAACCTTTGGATGTCTATTGCTGATCACGAGTGTACCAGACATTGCATTGATTGACTGGGTTTCATGAAAACGGTGAGAACAGAGATGCCAGAATGTTGAGGCCTGCTGACTAGTTGGCCTAGAGCAGTGGTGGGCAGGTGTATGATAAAACATCTGTCGTTGGGCCATGTGGATCTGCCATTGGCTTCCAAATGCCTTGTGACTGACATGGTGCAGCCAGCAGAACCATACAAGTTAAGGGACCTTATTATATGGAGAAGTTTCAGGGCAATATTCAGAATCAGGTTGATATGGACATGGGTGCAAGCTTTTGGGGATAGAAGCCTGGTTGGTGCATTCTCCTGCAGACCCTCACCCACTACACGTGAGAGTACTCTCTATAGCACTGTGTCCCAGTTTTTCTTTTTGTATTTTGTGAAGCCAATACCAAACTCCCAGTGCAGCAGTAAGAAACACCACGAACAGTGAAGTATGACCAAATGGCTTCACAGACCACATGGTTAGACACTTAGACCCCAGTGCCCTCAGTTTACCTACAAAGAGAGAATTCAGAACTGCTGCCTCATGTTCTATTGCAAATAAGGAACCATGTCATCCAGGTCACATAGATGCTGACGCAGCTTTGATGGTCTCACTACAAAGGAAGCGAAAGCTCCTGACAACAACAAATATTTCAAGGGCCCAAACTCAGAGGCAGTTTCTCAGAAATTAATTAGGCCACCAGAGCTCCATGTTTGTGAAGTGTTTACCCTTTACCTTACTTTTGAAAATTCCTCTACCACCTCCAAGGTTGTGAACTCCTGAGCATTTTCTTTTCCAGATATATATTCACAGATTTTCAAACTCTTCTCCACTAATTGTGTATTACTTGTGGTGAAGGAAATATCAAGGCATTTTTTTGGATGACAGTAGGAAGATTTTTGTCTAACAAATATTCGCATACACATTAGATTCATTTTCCTATTTTCCATTTGAAATACTGAATCCCTGACACTAACCCATACCCTACTAGACTCTGACTACTAATCCTAATATGATGGAGAAAAAGAAACCTAACAGAATAGAAATACAGGCCATTCATAGGTGGCATGGTGTATACTAGGACTTGCCTTCTGCTTTATCAAGTGTATGTGTTATAAATCTAGTCAACTTTTCATTGTAGTACTTCTCCATGAGTTTTTAAAGTTAACACATATGTAAATTTCTGTCTCCTTTTCTCTGTAGCCTATTCATCTCATGTATTTTATTATGCATATTTAGAATCCTACCTGGTATCACACATACATTCTTGTGAGCTCACTGTTTTTGGTTGATACAAATTGTGAAAAGAGATCACTCCCCCTAAATACTGATGGAACAGAAATTCAACAAATTGGTGAATTTCCAAATGAACAACATTATACATAAATCCATGCTCAGTAAAAAGAATATTTTTGGATATGAGGATGATATATATTTCATGATGAATTTTGATTGGCATATATATTGCTACATTTTAATGTCTGTGTTTTTATCTTTATAAATAAATAAATAAATATATATATATATATATATATATATATATATATATATACTCTCCAGATTTTTCACAATATTAAATATATGTGTCTTATTATTCACTCCCTAAATACATTCATATTCATGTATGTGGATTTGTAATCAAATTTGCACAAGATTATTCTCAGAAAAATTCATCCACATAAAATACATATTTATTTTCCAGTACTGAAAACAAACTTCGGTGAATTGTGCTTACAAATCCTAATATTTGCATGGTAACTGACCCAGTTTAACATTAATGCAAGTATAATCCTATGGGACATGATGTGTATTTTGAAGTTCATTTTTATTCAACAGTGGTACATTACTATTTCTTCAGTTGATGGATATCATAGGATATAACTTTTCATCCACAAGTTCACAAATCTGTAGGCATTTGGTTCACTTTCAATTACTTCCTGCTTCAGAACATATGTATTCCTCCATGTTTCTTGACTGTTCTTTTCATGAGATTCTTTCCAAACACATTATTTTCGATTTCCATAATCATTTTTGAAGGAAAGAGGCGCCTTACTTACCCCCAGAAAGGTTCGTTGAGGTCTCCTTGTCCTGCGCTGCGTGATTCCCGGCCAATGCACCAAATGTAAGGTTCCGGCGAATGTTGGAGGAAGAGACCATCAAGAAACTGTGGCTCATGCAACAGTAAAAGGTGTTTATTGAGGATCCAATCCAGCATGCTGGGGCTACGTGCTCACTCAAGATGGGAGAGCATCCCAGAGCCCCGAGCAGGGGTTGAGCAGTGCTTAAGTACACTTTTTGGGCAGGGCGGGACTTTACATATATTACAGTCTCCTTTAAGAAATCATCATACACCACAGGAAAATCAAACAACAATTCCTAAACATGATTAGTTCATTTATTGGTGGGAACATGTAAGGCGGGAGTGATAGGTCAGTTCTAAAGCGGGGTACACATTCAAAATGATTGGTTTAGGCCCTGCAATGCCTCTGTGCCAGGCCTCACAGGGTTCTAGGTTATTAAAAAACCAGGCGGTCAGGGGGAATATTTACTGGGTACTCCGGGAATTGTCCTACAAGCTACAGGAATTTCAGGTTTTGCGTGTAGCATAGGAACTTAACAATACCTGGTCCTTTACATTTTAAAACAAGCCTTGCTGCTTAAAAACTTTACAACACCCGGTCTTTTACACTTTAACTTTTACACTTTAATTTCAATTTCTTTTACCCTTACAGATCACTCCTGGTGCACAAGAAGGGTGTCCAAGCCACCCTGACTTTAGGCAAATGAGGGCCAAGGGAGCTTATTTTGGACACTGTCTTGGGCTGTGCCCCTCATGGAAACCTCCAGCCAGATGTTATGATGAGTGCCTTTATGGAAGAAGAGGAGGGCAATGTGGGATTGTTTTGGTATTAATTGTGGTCATTTGTGTGACGGTTGGAAGAGATGACAGGGTCCACCTGGGCTTGAAGTCTGGTGTGAAACCCCTTAGAGACTGAGTTCTGGAACTGACCTCAGAGAAGTATTGCATGAATTGTGTTGAAATTTTAGGAGGCCACGCATGAGAGTCGCTCTTATAAACTGAGATCAAGGCCCAGGGTGGCTTTCCACAGAGCACTGGGAATATCAGCCAAGATATCCCATGATTTTATTCTTAAAGACTTGGTAGCCATAGTTGAGAGTCAAAACACACATGGAACTCACAACGTATACCTCAATGGGCCTGACTATATTTGACCTTTTGGACACTCTTTGGGAAGCCTTGCCTATGAGAGTTCTCCAGAGTTTCATTGAAATGAGCTTCCTCAACATTTAGTGGTTCTTGAAACCCACAGTGCCTCCAACTTCATCCTTGAAAAATGGCTAGATAAATACCATGAAATTTTTGAAAATCCCATGACCAGGTGGAACTGGAGAATCTTTGGGTGTCCTGTTGCTGATCATGAGTATACTAGAGGGTGCCTTGATTGACTGGGTTTCATAAAAATAATGTAGAAAAAAGATGCCAGTAAGTTGGAGCCTGCTGAGTAGTGGGCCTAGAGCAGTGGTGGGCAGGTGTGCAGGTGTGTGATAAAACATCTGTGGTAGGTCCATGTGGTTTGGCCATTGGCTACCAAATGGCTTGTGAAGGACATGGTGCAGCCAGCAGACCCTTATTTGTAAAGGTATTTTGATATATGGAGAGGTTTCAGGGCAATTTTCAGAATCAGGTTGACATGGTCAATGGTGCAAGCTATGTGGGAAAGAAGCCTGGTTGGTGCATTCTCCTGCAGACCGTGACCCACCACAGTGACAGAACTCTCTCCAGCACTGTGTCCCAGTTGAAATTGTTGTATTTCGTGAAGCAAATACCAAAGTCCCAGTGTAGCAGCAAGAAACACAACAGAAAGTGGAAGAGGACCAAAAGGCTTCACAGTCCACACGGGGTGACACTTAGCCCCCAGTGGCCACAGTTTACCTACAAAGAGAGAATTCAGCACTGCTGCCTCAGGTTCATTGGAAAATAAGAAACCATGTCCTCCAGGTCACATAGATGCAGACCCAGCTTTGATGGGCTCACTATAAAGGAAGCTAAAGCTCCTGACAACAACATATATTTCAAGTGCCCAACCTCAGAGGCAGTTTCTCAAGAAGTATTTAGGCCAGCAGAGCTCCATGTTTGTGGAGTGTTTACCATGTCCCTTACTTATGGAAACTGCTCTATCACCTCCAAGGTTGGGAACTCCTGAGCGTATTCCATTCCAGATATGTATTCACGTATTTTCTAACTCTTCTCCTCTAATTGTGTCTTACTTGTGGCAAAGGTAATGTCAAGGCATTGTTGTGGATGAAAGTGGGAAGATTTTTGTGTAGCACATATTTGCATACACATTGGATTCATTTTCCAATTTTCCATTCAAAATACTGAATCCCTGACACGAAACTATACCCTACTAGACTCTGACTACTATTCCTAATATGATGGAGAAAAATAACTCAAACAGAATAGAAATACAAGCAGTTCAGAAGAGGCATGGTGTATAGTTGGACTTGCCGTTTGCATTATGTAGGTTAGGTGTTATAAATCTAGTTAATTTTTAATTGAAATAGTTCTCCATGTGTTTTTAAAGTTAATGAATATGTGAATTCCTGTATCCCTTTCTCTGTAGCCTATTCAGCACATGTATTTTTATATGCACATATAGAATCCTACCTGGTATCACATATACATTCTTGTGAGGTGGCTGACTTGGCAGATACAAATTATGAGAAGAGATCACTCCTGCTAAATGCTGTTGGATCTTAAAATTCAACCTATGGGTGACCTTCCTAGTTGAACAACATTATTCATAAATCCATGTTCATTAAAATTAATATTTCGGGATCTATGGATGATATATATTTCACCATGAATTTCTATTGGCATATATATTGCCACTTTATAATGTCTGTGTGTGTTTTGTATATATATATATATATATATATATATATATATATATATATATATATACTCTCCAGATTTTTCACAATATGAAATATATGTGTCTTATTATTCACTCCCTAAATACATTCATATTCATGTATGTGGATTTGTAATCAACTTTGCACAAGATTATTCTCAGAAATATTCATCCACCTGAAATACTTATTTGTTTCCTAGTACTGAAAACAAACTTCAGTGAAAGGTGCATACAAATCCTAATATTTCTACAGTAACTTACCAAGTTTAACATCAATGCAAGTAGATTCCTATGGGACATGATGTGTATTTTGACGTTCATTTTTATTTAAAACTGGTACAGTACTATTTCTTCAGTTTATGCACATCCATGGATAAATTTTTCACCCAAAATTTCAAAATTAAAGACATTTGTTTCACTTTCAATCACTTCCTGCTTCCGAACACATGTAGTCCTCCAGGTTTTTCGACTGGTCGTTTCATGAGACTTCTTAACAAACACATTATTTTCGATTTCCATAATCACTTTTGAAGAAAAACTCACACACCCTCTTCATGATAAACCGTAACCCTAATATTACCATTAGACTTATAATTGGTTGTAATGAATGTATGTATACCAATATCAATATAAGATTTCCTGTATATTTTCAGATATCAATTTATTCTAATTCCAATTTCTAAAGTTGGATCCAGTTATATTATTTATTCACAGTACGATCTATTCATGCATCATCTCTATATTCATTGACACAGGGTACACCTATTTGTATACCCAATACTAATTTATGGCTTTTAAAAATATTGCTTCCCATAATGGTGGAAGAAATACTCATGTCACCTGATCTACATATACATTTTATCACAGTAATATTCTGGACAAAAATGCAAAGGTCACACTTATGATTGTACCAAACCCTAAATTGAAAGTGAGTATATATTACTAAAAACATCCTTGTCCAGGATGCCTAATTCTCCCAAGTGTCAATATTGTTGGGGACTATATATTTGTTTCTTCCTATGATTATATATTCAACCTCAACCCTGTTGAAAATGTCTAATCCTATCACGCATTTTATAATTTGTCTGATTTCCTAATGTCTCTATTGAGACCTGCTTTCCTACATATTTTCCCCAGTTCATCATTGTGACTGACTCTTCACATGTGCTGACATTTACATTCACTCTCTAAACGAAACCCTATTGCTAAAAAACTATTGGTCCAACTCGAAGACTCACTCTTCTTCCGAAACCTACTATCTTCCAAATCCTACCGACTATCCATTTTTGACTGGATGTTCTCTTCGACATTCAGGCATCTGAGGTGCAATGTTTTATTCCATTGTGTATAGATTTATCTGAGATTAAAATGCAGAATGTAATTCAAAGCTAAATATCCCAAAGAAGGGCCCAATGCCCTTTCTGGCTTCAAATCGTAACTAGATTTATGTTTTCATACTTATATTTCAAATATATATTCTTATAAATTTTGCAGGTTCCCAATACCATTATTCATCCAGCAGAATGATTCCTAACACAAGTCAAATATGTTATTGACCCTAACCATACACTGTTCCCTCATTCTAAATTTACAGAGAGGAGGGACAGAGTTGGACTTACAATACAGGAAAGTAGGGGATCTTCCACCTGCTGAGAACCTCAAAGTTCCATGCAGAAATGTTGACTGAAGAAGATGTAGGCAGCTATGAAGGACCTGAGAGAACAAAAGTCATGTTCAATGGCAAACAACCTGTTCAGGATGAAGGGTTCTGTCTGAATCAGCCTCTCACATCTTAATTTAGAGAAGATGGACCAAACCAGGCCTGTGTGGGTAGCTGTTTCTGGGTGTCTATGGTTGTATACCATTCTAAATTGTGAAAGTGTCACAGGAAGTAGGGGCAGCCTCCTTCTCATGTAACACTTGGAAGCCACTGGTAGGACAAAGTGGTTGCCAAGGCAGTGACCTCATTCAGTTCTTAAAGGAAGTGACCTCACCTCACTTCCTTGGTGATGGAAATCTCTGAACTTGGGATTCATGAAGCCAGGCACCCAGAGCCAGTCCCAGTCCCAGTCCCAGTGGTCTCACTTGTTTGGATTTACCAAGGACAGTGTCAGTCTTTCTTGGTACCTACTAATGTGAGGATGGCCAAATGCCAGGAAAGCTCTAAAGAGGGGTCATTCCTGAGAAAGCAGGTAGTTGCTCACCTCTGGGTCCTGACACCTGCACAGAGTTGGCCAAGGAGACCAGATCTGAGACAGATCAGGCCATTCCATGGGAATATAGTATGGCTCACCAGTCAGAGGACACTCCAGATAGTCACAGAACTTCTTGGGGGAAGGAGGTGCCTTTGTGGGTGTGGGGGTGGGTTTCTGGTTTTGTCTCATGTTCAGAGAATAGGTAGGCAAGGCGCTTTTTTTGGTGTGAAATGAACTGTTTCTAGTAAGTCATTTGACAAGGCGAGTGTTTCTATGTCTGTCTATCACACTATGTCCGTGGTTGCAGATATTAGAAAAGAAAATGCATCAATGGATGTGTCCTGTCTAGTAGAAAGCTTCCCAGCATTCATCCTGTCCAATTTATGAATGGATTTCAGATTGCCTTTTCGATGGGTAACAACTGCAATCTTCCTAAGTTTCAGTTTTCTTCTGGACTTCTGCCCCTCTCCAGAATAGGCTCATGGTTTTATGTCTAAGGTATGTACCACTTCCAAGCTCTGTGCCATGACCATGTACTGGATAGCTCAAAGGAATGGCGAGCATCTCTGAAAAATCAGATATTAGTGTGACCATTAAATCTCAGTGGAGAAACCCTGCTTTGGGCCTTTTGCTTACCTATTGTTCTATTGCCCTGAATGTCAGGAAGTTCTTTGCCTCAGGCCACCCCTTTGTGAAGCCTGAAGAAAACAGTTTTCAAATGGAAATGAATGGGCAACACCTGTGGCTCTTTGCTTAATTGCTTTGGAAAGGGATGTGTCTGAATCAGCCTCTTGGCCCTGTGTTAGGCTGTAGCTTAGATTCTCAGCACCTGATGGATCTAAAGAAAGATCCCATGGGTGCATTAAAAACCAAAATGGCCAAAAGAGCAGTCATTGTTTATGAAGACTCTCGCCTTACTCTCTAAGGTTCCTGACATCCATCAAGTGAGAATAGGGATCCTTTGTTTCAAAAGAGTTCTTCAAAGCCCTGCAGAGGCTATCCCATAGGTGCTTGGGTTTTCTCATGACCCCAATTTACATGAAGAATCTAAACCCTACAGTCAGTAGGCCTCAAATTGGAGAAGCCAAGCTGTATTAACGGCAGGCCGATTTGATCACTCCTGTTTCACAGTCAGGATTTCCAGGCCACACTGACTTTAGGCAAATGAGGGGCAAGGGAGGTTATTTTGGACACTGTCCTGTCCTGCGCCCCTCATGGAAACCTCCATCCAGAGGTTATGATGAGTGTCTATATGGAAGAAGAAAAGGGTTATGTGGGAGCGTTTTGTTTGGAATTGTGGTAATTTGTGTGGCACTTAGAAGAAAAGACTGGGTCCACCTGGGCTTGAACTCTGTTGTGATTCCTCTTAGAGAATGAATTCTGGAACTGACCTCAGAGAAGTATTTTTATGAATTGTGTTTGGTTTTTACTAGGCCATGCATGAGAGTCGCCCTTGGAACCTGAGATCTAGGTGCAGGGTGGCTTTCCCCAGAGCACTGGGAATCTCAGCCAGGATATCACATGATTTTATTCTGAGAGACTTTGCAGCCACAGTTGAGAGTCAAAACACACATGGACCTCACATTGTAGACCTCAATGGGCCTGGCTTCATGTGACCTTTTGGCCACACTTTGGGAAGTCTTGCCTGTGAGTGTTCTCTAGAGCTTTCATTGAAATGAGGTTCCTCAACATTTAATGGTTCCTGAATAAATTGAAACCCAAAGAGCCTCCAACTTCATCCTCGACAAATGGCTTGATAAATACCATGAAATTTTTGAAATTCCCATGACCAGGTGGCACTGGAGAACTTTTGGATATCCTGTTGCTGACCATCAGTGTACCAGACAGTGCCTTGACTGACTTTGTTTCATGAAAATTGTGTAGAACAGTGATGCCAGTAAGTTGGAGCCTGCTCATTAGTGGGCCTAGAGCAGTGGTGTGAAGGTGTGTGATAAAACATGTGTGGTGGGGCCATGTTGATCTGCCATTGGCTTGCAAATGCCTTGTGACTGACAGGGTACAGCAAGCAGACCCTTATATGTAAAGGCATCTTGTTATATGGATAGGTTTATGGGCAATGTTCAGAATCAGGTTGGCTACCTGGTACCACACGTATATTCTTGTGAGGTGGCTGACTTGGCAGATACAAATTGAGAGAAAAGATCACTCCTACTAAACCCCATTGAAACTGAATATTCAACATATGGGTGAGCTTTCTAGTTGAACAAAAATCCATGTTCAGTAAAATGAATATTTTTAGATCTGTGGATAATATATATTATATGATGAATTTTGATTGACATATATATTGCTACTTTTTTGTCTGTGTGTGTTTTGTGTGTGTGTATATATATATATATATATATATATATATATATATATATATATATACACACTCTCCAGATATTTCAAAAAATGAAATATATGTGTCTCATATACACTCCCTAAATTCATTCATGTTCATGTATCTGGATTTATAATCAACTATTCACAAGATTATTCTCAGAAATATTCATGCACCTGAAATTTGCCCAATGCTCTCAAATATCAATCCTATTGGTGTCTACATATTTGTTTTTTCCTAAGATTATATATTCAAACTCAATCCTTTTCAAAATATCTAGTCCTGTCACTCACTTTGTAATTTCCCTGATTTCATAATGTCTCTATTGATATCTGCTTTCCTACATATTTTCCCCAGTTCATCATTGTGACTGACTCTTCAACTGTGCTCACATTTACATTCACTCTCTAACTGAAACCGTATTGCTAAAGAACTTTTGTTCTAAATTCTATACTCACTCTTCTTCCTAAACCTACTGACTATCTTCCTAATCCTACCAACTATACCTTTTTCACTGGATGTTCTCTTCTACATTCAATCATCCAAGTAAATGTCGGGCAAGCTTCGGAGAAGGAGACGACCAACAGAGTACTCATGATACAGCAAAAGGTTTATTGGGTTTCCAGCATGCTGGGGCTCAGAGCTCACTTTAATAGAGCAGATAGCCCTGAGAATGGCCTAAGTAGAGTTTGTATACTTTCCCTGGAGAAGGCAGGGAGGGAAGTTTATTGATGGGTCACGATGAGTGGGCAGTTTGCATGCAACTGGGTGAGGGAGTACATTCTGTAGTTTGGCAGTTGGGGACAGCACATTTTGGGAAGAAGTTTTGCAAGCATTTCTCAAGATTTCAACAGTTTTTTGTTAAGCATAGGGAAATACAGGAAGTGACAAGTACTTATTTTATTAACCTTTCATTCCTCACTTCTTTTTCTGGCTACTTTTAATCATAAAAATTATCATTGGGGGGTTTCACATTCTATGTCTCCTAGTGGGGTATTACCATAAGTTTAACTCGTCCAATTTGAGCCTGGAGAAAAGAAATTACACGGTTGAGAAAACAGGGTTTTATAGTTATCAATAATATGAGGATTATTATTGGACCGGCCAGGGTTGATAAAAACGTAGTTAACCAGGGGCACTGTGTGAACCAAGACTCAAACAATCCTTTTTGGGTCTCTCTCTCTCTTGTTGATGCTCTTTAATGTGTCTTTTTAATTTACTCATAGATTTTATTACAACTCCAGTATGTTCGGCATAAAAACAACATTCTTCCCTCAATGCAGCACAAAGGCCCCCTTCTTTAATGAAGAGGTGGTCCAAACCTCAACTGTTCTGTAAAACAACTTCAGAGAGAGAGGTTAAAGTTTCATGCAAAGCTCTGATGGTGGTTTCTAATATCTTAGTTTTGGTCTATTGCTGCTTCTAATTGGGTCATTTATTGTGTCACATGGACAAGGGCAGTGGTTCCTGGGCCCACCCGTGCAGCAAATCCTATTCCTAATATGATGGCTAAAGTGAGGGATATATGCTCCCAGTGGAACCTGGTTGTATGTCCCCCTATTTGATCTTCAAATGAACCTGCTTCATAATAGAGCACTCTGGGAAACATCTGCACCATTACACGATTAATCACATCTGTTGACCATTTCATGAAAACATAAACAAGGTTTAAGTATATAGAATTATTCTGTTGTAAGGACGGACAAGGCGAGGCACCTAAGATAGCACTAAAGACAGGGAAACAGTCCTATTTGGTTGCAACCGGATTCAGAGGGCATTGCTTCTGTTGTAATCAATTAATCCCCTGAAACCCAAGTTTAGGTAGTTTCAGAATTTTGTACCCAACATGTAAGGGAAGGTGCTCAGAAGCTCACAGTCTGCAGAAGTTCAAAAACGCAGTATTTGTTCCTGTTTTTCCCCTGTTCTGGGCAAGTTAACTTTTAAAGGACACCTGGGAGGGGGAGAGCTTTTTTTTCCCTTTCTTATTTTACCCCTGCCAGCTGTTACCATGGAGCCCAGTTGGTAACTTCTTTATCTTAGAAATGTAGCCATCTCTGTGAATCCCCAGCTCAAGGACAGAGGCCTTGTTCACATATTTTGTGAAAAACTAGTAAAAGGGTGTCTACCTGAGAAGTGCTGATTTTTTTAGCCACTGGCCAAGTAGAACAGGGCAACACGAAAAGAGGAAGTTTATCTACATTGAACTCTTTTATAGGGACTCTTTTGCTGAAAGTCCTAAAGTCAGCCATGGTGAAGACTTCTGGAGAAGGTCAGTTAAGACTTTTCTGTGGGCCTAGTGCAGAGGGGGAAGACGGGGAAGGTGGGCTGAGATCAGCTCCGTGGATCTGAGAATGAGGAAGGAGAGATGTAAAAGAATAATGGGAAACGGGTTTGAGATTTTCCTAGCAACAAAAACTTGAGCAGTAGAACAGGTAGAGCAGAGAGGATGATGGGAGTGAGTATCTCAAAACGCATATGAGGGACGTTTAATTATTAGTAAACTGTTTTCAGTGATGACAAACCAACTTTAAAGGCCATTTTTATTACATCTTAGATAGGGGACTGAGGGCTCTCCTCAGCTGGTTTGAGCTTTGGTTTAGCTGGTAAGAAGACCTGGCGGGACCCGGTGCAGGCACTGACAGGACAAGAGAGGAGTGAGTGGGTGGAGGGGTACTTCAGTAACTGCTGCCTCAGCAAGGAGGCAATGGTCTGAGAACCGGCAGAGGTTTGGGTTTTTGATCTAGTAATTGGAGGGGAGAAATCAGGTTGCTGGGGTGGGAGTGACAGCAGAGTGTCTGGAGCAGAAGGCTGAGGGTGAGGATCTATTGGAGAAGCATAGTTCAGGATGTGAGTGAAGGAGGGAAAAGGTCACGCAGAATTTGAGGATCTAGAGACCCCTCTGGGGGCCATCGGTTCTTCTTATCTAATTGGTAATATGGCCAATGATGTGTACTGAATTTGATGAGGAGTTTGGGTTCCATCAGGCAGCCCCTGTTTGCTCACATCCCCATGACTTACAGAAGAAGTCGGCTTTCCCCCCACACAGCCGTGACTGTGGCTTTGAGAGTCTGCCCGGCAAACATAGTAATCTAGGCTAGCCAACCTGCATCTGGCTTGCATGTCCCTTCATCCATAATGTTTGTTTCCATTATCTATGGTACAGAAGTAATTTAATGGAATTTTAGTGGTATCCTCTTCATCAGGGATATCCCAATAGGTAAGACCTATAGCCAGCTGACAAATGTCTGGGAGGAGTGATGGCCACCAGGTCCCTCAGGGGGCTGTATGTGAGATAGATTATACTTCTTTTCCAGTAGGATTTGTGATCAGCCATCACTGCTGAATGGGCTGATGTGGCTTAGGACTACTTGTGGCCAAGGAGAGAGTCCACAGACTTATCCACATGGCGAATACGCAATTTGAAGGTTTTACCAGTCTTTTCCAGTTTCCAGCCAGAGTCTGGACAGGGCGCAGGCTTGAGATGAGAGGCATGGATCCAGAAATTGATTCCGTCTACCTTTACCACTGTAGGTGTTATAAGTAGCACCGGCTATGGTCCTTTCCAGCGGGGTTTCAAGCATGATACCTGATGTCGTCTTACGTAGATGAAGTCTCTTACTTGATATCGATGTGGAGTCCCTTTGTCCCCAGTTTGATAGGCAGTGGCCAGCTGTTTACACAGGTATCACTGAGTTCTTTTTAGAGCTTTAAGTCTGTCAAGCAAGGGGGTGTGGATGGAATGGTTAGGTCTTTGAGTCGGGCTTAGGTCCCTTACTGCAGGAGGGCAACAATAGAGAATTTCACAGGGGCTAAGGTTACTCAAAGAAACAGAGGGAGTATTTCTTGCATGAAACATTGCATAAGGCAGGAGCATAGTCCAATCTTTTATGCTGTTCTCTAAGTTTAATTTTCTTAAGGTCTCTTTAATGGTTCAATTTATTCTATCTGCCTGTCCTGAACTCGGGTATCTATAAGCACAATATAACTTCCAATTAATTCCCTGGTTCCTGGCTAACCCCTTACTTACCTGGGCCATGAACACCGGTCCATTATCAGACCCTATTACCGGCTTAGCTTCCTCCAATGGTAAAGAGGCTGAGTCAGCAGCAGGGAAATCCATTTGAGGGTGTTGTGGGTTAGGGGACAAGGGCAGGGGATTAGTAAGGGAAGAAGAGTCCAGTAGAGTCAAATCTGTGACTCGGGGAGAACAGGGGGTGGAGGAGGAGGAGGTTGAGAGGGTTTGAGAGATCATGGGGGAAGGAGTAGGAGCAGAGGCAGGGGCAAGGAAAGGCTTCACCCATGGAGGAGGAGATTTGCAGATGTTCTGCCAAGTTAAGATATATGGCTGTTGATCCAGATGGCTATGTGTCCCCGGCTGAGATAATATCTCTGAATTTTTAAATTAGTGCAAAGTAGAAAGATCCTTCTAGGGGCCATCCGAATTCAAAGGTGGGCAATTCTGAGGCACAGAGATTCTGCTAGGTCCAGCATTTTACTAAAACAAGAAAGATTCTGAGCTCTTAAGCGGACTTTGTTCCAGTGATCAAGGGTCAGGGACAGAGGCATTGAACTGCTCTGTCCCATAATGAAAGGTACACAAACAGCAAAAGCAAGGAGACATGACACAGATAAGACAAGACCATAAACACAGGCAATGGACGTCAAACACTGAAACCAGGAATGAGTAGCCGGCAAAACCCGATGGGATGACAATACCGAATCTGAAACAAAATATCACTGAGTTGAGGAGACTATTGTTCCTTAATTTCCCGAGTTTTCTGCGGCGTCCCTCAGGGAGGTGCCCTGTGTCTCCGTGACACGTCTCTCAGCCACCTTCGGAGGGAGCTCAGGCTCTTCATCGCCAGAGATTTTGCCAACCCCTAACATGAAACCTGAAACCAGAAAGAGGCGCCTTACTTGCTCGGAGAGGAGCCCATTGGGGTCTCTCGTCTGCCACTGCCAGAACTCGGTGGAACCTCAATATGTAAAGGTCGGGCGAGTGTCGAAGGAAGAGACCACCAAGAGTCTGTCTCATGCAACAGCAATGGGTTTATTTGGGGTTCAGCATGCTGTGGCTCAGAACTCACTTAAATAGAGCAGAGAGCCCTGAGAACACCTTAAGCACAGCTTATATACTTTCCTTGGAGAGGGAAGAGAGGGAAGTTTACTAATGGGTGAGGGCATGTGGGCGGTTTGCATGACACTGAGTGAGGGAGTACATTCTGCAGTTTGGCAGTTGGGAACAGAACATTCTGGAAACAAGATTAGCAAACATTTCTCAAGATTTCAACAGTGTTTTGTTAAGCATACAGAAAAACAGGAAGTGACAAGTACCTATTTTATTAACCTTTCACTACGGACTATCCCTTTTCGACTAGATGTTCCTTCTACATTAATTCATCCAAGGTACAAGGTCCTATGGCATTGTATATCGATTTAATTGAGACACCTCTGCAGAACGTAATTCAAAGCTGCATATCCAAATCAAGAGCCCAATGCCCTTCTGGACTTCAAATCATACTTACATTTCTGTTTTCATACATATATTTCACCTATATATTCTTATACACATAGCAAGTTCCCAATACCATTATTCATCCAGCAGAATGATTTCTAACCCAAACCGAACATGTTATTAACCATAACCATACACTGTTCCCTCAATCTAACTTTACAGAAGAGCAGGGAAAGAGTTGATCTTACAATACTGAAATGTAGGGAATCTTCCACCTGCTGAGAACCTCAAAGGTCCATGCAGAAATGATCCCTGGAGAAGAGGTAGGCAGCTATGAAGGACCTGAGAGACCAAAAGTCATCTTCCATGGCAAACAACCTGGTCAGGATAAAAGGTTGTGTATGAATCAGCTTCTCTTCTTAACGTAGAGAAGTTGGACCAAACTAGGCCTGTGTGGAGATCTATTCCTGGGTGCCTATTGTTGATATACCATTCTAACTTGTGAAAGTGTCACAGAAAGTAGGGGCAGCCTCCATATCATGGGACCCTTGAAAGCAACAGTTAGGACAAAGTGGTTGCCAAGACAGTGACCTCATTCAATTTCTGAAGGAAGGGACCTCACTTAACTTCCTTGGTGATGAAACTCTCTGAATTTGGGATCCAGGAAGCCAGGCACCCAGAGCCAGTACCTGTCCCAGTCCCAGTGGTCTCACTTGTTTGGATTCAGCAAGGACAGAGTCAGTCTTTGTTGGTACCTACAGATGTGAGGAAGGCCAAATGAGAGGAAATCTCTGAAGCGGGGCTTTTCCTGAGAAAGCAGGTAGTGGCTCACCGCTGGCTACTGAGAACTTCACAGAGTTGGCCAAGGAGACCAGATCTGAGACAGGACAGGCCAATTTGGGGGAACATATTATGGCCCACAAGTCAGAGGACACTCTGGATAGTCACAGACCTACTTGGGGGAAGGAGGTGCCTTTGTGGGTGTGGTTGTGGGTTTGTGGTTTTGTCTCATTTTCCTAGAATAGGTATTAAAGTCGGTTTGTTTGGATTGAAGTTTAGTGTTTCTAGTAAGTCTTTTGACATGGCGAGTGTTTCTATGTCTCAGTATTTCACTGTGTCCGTGGTTGTATGCATTAGAAAAGAGAATGCATCAATGGATGTGTCCTGTCTAGTAGAAAGCTTCTCAGCATTTAAATTGCCCCATTTATGAATGGACTGTAGCTTGCCCTATTGATGCGCAACACCTGCTATATTCCTAAGTTCCTGTTTTCTTTCTGAATTCTGGCCACTCTACAGAATAGGACCATGGTTTTTTGTTCACGATATGTACCACCTTCAAGCTCTGTGACTGGCCATGTACTGGATAGCTGAAAGAAATGGCAAGCATCTCAGAAAACTCAAGTATCAGTGTGACCAGGAAATTCTCAGTGGAGCAACCCTGCTTTGGACCATTTGCTTACCTATTGTTCTGTTTTCCTGAATTTCAGGAAGGTCTTTGACTCAGGCCACCCTTTTGTGAAGCCTGAAGAAAACAGTTTTCAAATGGAAATTATTGGGCATACATGTGGCTCTTTCCTTAACTGCTTTGAAAAGGGATGTGTCTGAATCAGCCCCTTGGCTCTGTATGAGGCAGTGGCTTAGATTCTCAGCACCTGAGGGATCTAAAGAAATTTCCCATGCGTGCATTCAAAACCAAAATGGCCAAAAGTGCAGTCATTGGCATGAAGTCTCTCGCCTTCCTCTGTAAGGTTCCTGACCTCCATCAAGTGAGAATAGGAATCCTTTGGGTCAAACGAGTTCTTCAAAACCTGCAGAGGCTAGCCCATAGGTGCTTGGGTTTTCTCATGACTCCAATTCACATAAAGAATCAATATCTGACAGTCAGTAGGCCTCAAATTGGACAAGCAGAACAGTATTAACATCAGGCCTATTTGATCACTCCTGGTTAACAGGAAGCGTGTCCAGGCCACCCTGACTTTAGGCAAATGAGGGGCAAGGTAGATTATTGTGGATACTGTCTTGGTCTGCGCCCCTCATGGAAACCTCCAGCCAGAGGTTATGATGAGTGTCTATATGGAAGGAGATGAGGGCCATATGGGAGTGTTTTGGTTTTAATTGTGGTCAATTGTGTGGTAGTTGGAAGAGATGACTGTGTCCACCGGAGCTTGAACTCTGGTGTGATTACGCTTAGAGACTGAGTTCTGGAACTGACCTCAGAGAAGTATTGCAAAAAATAGTGTTGGGATTTTAGGAGGTCACGCATGAGAATCACCCTTGTAATCTGAGATCTAGGCCCAGGATGGCTTTCCACAGTGCTCGGGGATTCTGAGCCAGGATATCACATGATTTAATTCTTAAAGACTTGGGACCCTTAGTTGAGAATACAAACACACATGGATCTCACTTTGTATACCTCAATGGGCCTGGATTCATGTGACCTTTTGGCCACTCTTTGGGAAGCCTTCCCCGTGAGTGATCTCCAGAGCTTTCATTGAAATGAGCTTCCTCACCATTTAATGGTTCCTGAATTAATTGAAACCCACAGTGCCTCCAACTTCATCCTTGAAAATGGCTAGATAAATACCATGAAATTTTTGAAATTTCCATGACCAGGTGGCACTGGATAAACTTTGAATGTCCTGTTGCTGATCATGATGGTACCAAACTGTGCCTTGATTGACTGGGTTTCGTGAAAATGTTGTAGAACAGAGATGCCAGTAAGTTGGAGCCTGCTGAGTAGTGGGCATAGAGCAGTGGACTGTAGGTGTGTAAATAAATATTTTTGGTAGGATCACCTGGATCTTCCATTGGCTTCCAAAAGACTTGCGACTGACATGGTGCAGGCAGCCGACCCTTATATGTAAAGGCATCTTTTTATATGGAGAGGTTTCAGGGCAATGTTCAGAATCAGGTTGCTATAGTCAAGTGGGAAAGCTATGTGGGATTAAAGCCTGGTTCGTACATTCTCTTGTCGACCATGACAAACCACACGTGACAGAACTCCCTCTATCATTGTGTCCCAGTTGAACTCCTTGTATTTCATGAATCTAATACGAAACTCCCAGTTCAGGAGTAAGAAACACCCTGAAAATTGGAGCATGACCAAATGGCTTCACAGACCACACGGGAAGACACTTAGCTCCCAGTGGCCACAGTTTACCCACAAAGAGAGAATTCAGAACTGCTGCCTCATTTTCATTAGAAAATAAGGAACCATGTCCTCCAGGTCACATAGATGCAGACCCAGATTTCATGGTGTCACTACAAACGAAACTAAATTTCCTGACAATTACAAATATTTCATGTGCCCAACCACAGAGGAAGTTTCTCAAGAAGTCTTTAGGCCAGCAGAGCTCCATGTTTGTGAAGTGTTTACCCTCTCCCTTACTTTTGGAAACTGTTCTTCTACTTCCAGTGTTGTGAACTTCTGAGCATTTTACATTTCTCATATGTATTCACAGATTTTCTAACTCCTCTCCTCTAATTGTGTCTTACTTGGAGTGATGGTTATGTCAACCATTGTTCTGGAAGAGAGTGGGAAGTTGTTCCTGTAGTACATGTTTGCATACACATTAGATTAATTTTTCTATTTTCCATTTGAAATACTGAATCCCTGACACCAACCCATACCCTACTAGAATCTGACTACTAATCCTAATATTCAGTTCCTGAAGGAAATGAACTCAACTTACTTCCTTGGTGATGAAACTCTCTGAACATGGGATCCAGGAAGCCAGGCACCCAAAGCCAGTCCCAGTGCAAGTCCCAGTGGTCAAACTTGTTTGGATTTACCAAGGACAGAGTCAGTCTTTCTTGGTACATACTGATGTGAGGTTGGCCAAATGCCAGGAAGATCTGAAGAGGGGCCTTTCCTGAGAAAGCAGGTAGTGGCTCATCGCTGGCTTCTGACAGCATCACAGAGTTGGCCACGGAGACCAGATCAGAGACAGGACACCCCAATATGGGGGAATATATCATGGCCCACCAGTCAGAGGACACTCTGGATAGTCAGAGACCTACTGGGGGAAGGAGGTGCCTTTGTGGGTGTGGTTGTGGGTTTGTTGTTTTGTCTCCTGTTCTCAGAATAGGTAGGAAAGGTGGTTTGTTAGTTTTGGAGTGGACTGTTTCTAGTAAGTCATTTGACAAGGCGAGTGTTTCTGTGTCTATATATCCCATTGTGTCCGTGGTTGTAGACATTAGAAAAGAAAATGCATCAAGGGATTTGTCCAGTCTACTAGAAAGCTTCCCAGCATTCATCCTGTGCAATTTATGAATGAACTGCAGCTTGCCTTATAAATGGGCAACACTCGCCATCTTCCTAAGTTCCTGTTTTCTTTCTGAATTCTGGCCACTCTCTAGAATACGCTCATGGTTTTGTGTCCAAGATATGTACCACCCCAAGCACTGTGACATGGAAATGTACTGGATAGCTGAAGGGAATGGCGAGTATCTCAGAAAACTCAGATATCAGTGTGACCAAGAAAGTCTCAGTGGAGAAACCCTGCTTTGGGCTTTTTGCTTCCCTGTCTGTTGCCCTGAATGTCAGGAAGGTCTTTGCCTCCGGCAACCCCTTTGTGAAGACTGAAGAAAACAGTTTTCAAATGGAAATAAATGGGCATCACCTGTGGCTCTTTGCTTAATTGCTTTGGAAAGGGATGTTTCTGAATCTGCATCTTGGCCCTGTGTGAGCCTGTGGCTTAGATTCTCAGCACCTGATGGATCTAAAGAAAGATCCCATGTGTGCATCCAAAACTAAAATGGCAAAAAGGGCAGTCATAGTGGATGAAGTCTCTTGCCTTCCTCCAGACAAAAGCTGAATAAAGA
Organism: Callospermophilus lateralis; assembly: GCF_048772815.1. Taxonomy (NCBI): domain Eukaryota; kingdom Metazoa; phylum Chordata; class Mammalia; order Rodentia; family Sciuridae; genus Callospermophilus; species Callospermophilus lateralis. The sequence goes on along the minus strand of NW_027514450.1, from coordinate 623,347 downwards.
TACTATAGAACTCAATAGCACAATCAATAACCTAGACGTAACCAACATATATAAAATATATCAACCATCATCAAGTGGATACATGTTCTTCTCAGCAGCACATTCATCCTACTCCAATATAGACCATATATTATGCAATAGGGAAACTCTTAGTAAATATAAAGGTATGGAGATAACACCATGCACCATATCTGATCATAATGGATTGAAACTTTAAATCAATGAAAAAAAAAGGAAGGAAAAATTCTACATCACATGGAAAATGCACAATATGTTACTGAATGATCAGTGGGTTACAGAAGACATAAAGGAGGAGATAAAAAAATTCTTAGAGACAAATGACAATAGAGACACAACATACCGGATTGTATGGGACACAATGAAAGCCGTTTTAAGAGGGAAATTCATTTCTTGTAATTCTTTCCTCAAAAAAAGAAAAAAACAACAACAAATAAATGAACTCACACTACACCTCAAAAACCTAGAAAAGGAAGAGCAAAACAACATCAAATGTAGTAGAAGACAAGAAATAATTGAAATTAGAGGAGAAATCAATGAAATTGAAACAAAAAATCTACATTGTAAAAATTGAAATAAATAAGAGTTGGTTCTTTGAAAAAATAAATATGTTTGACAGGCCCTTAGCCATGCTAACGAAGAGAAGAAGAGAGAGAACTCAAATTACTAACATATGGAATAAAGATGGAAATATCACAACACACACTACAGAAACACAGAAGATAATTAGAAAGTATTTTGAAACCCTATATTCCAATAAAATAGAAGATAAAGAAGATATCGATAAATTTCTTAAGTCATATGATCTGCCCAGATTGAGTCAGGAAGACACCAACAATTTAAATAGACCAATAACAAAGAAAGAAAAATAAGAAACCATCAAAAGACAACCAACCAAAAAGAGCCCTGGAACGGATAGGTATTGAGTGGAGTTCTACAAAACCCTCAAAGAAGAATTAATACCAATACTTTTCAAGCAATTTCAAAAAATAGAAAAAGAAGGAGTTCCTCCAAATTCATTCTATGAGGCCAACATCACCCTGATTCCAAAACCAGACAAAGACACTTCAAAGAAAGAAAACTACAGACCAATACCTCTAATAAACTTGGATGCAAAAATTCTCAATAAAATCATGGTGAATTGAATACAAAAGCATATCAAAATAATTGTGCTTCATGATCAAGTAGGATTCATCCCTGGGATGCAAGCCTGGATCAATTTATGGAAATCAATAAATGTAATCCACCACATCAATAGACTTAAAGACAAAAACCATATGATCATCTCGATAGATGTAGATAAAGCGTTTGACAAAGTACAGCATTCCTTTATGTTCAAAACACTATAAAAATTAGGGATAACAAGAACTTACCTCAACATGGTAAAAGCTATATATGCTAAACCTCAGGCTAGCATCATCCTAAATGGAGAAAAACTGAAGGCATTCCCTCTAAAATCTGGAACAAGACAGAGATGCCCTCTATCACCACTTCTATTCAGTTTAGTTCTTGAAATACTAGCCAGAGCAATTAGACAGACAAAACAAATTAAAGGCATAAAAATAGAAAAAGAAGAACTTAAATATTCGCTATTTGAGGATGACATGATAATATATTTAACAAACCCTAAAGGGTATGCAAAGAAACTGCTAGAGTTAATAAATGAATTCAGCAAAGTGCCAGTATATAAAATCAACAAGAAAAAATCAAAGGCATTCCTGTATATCAGCAACAAAACTTCTGAAATTGAAATGAGGAAAACCACTCCATTCACAATATCCTCATAGAAAATAAGATACTTGGAATCAACCTAAAAAAAGAGGTGAAAGATTTATACAATGAAAGTTACATAACTCTAAAGAAAGAGATAGAAGAAGATGTTAGAAGATGGAAAAATGTACCCTGTTCATGTATAGGCAGAACTAACATCATCAAAATTGCGATATTACCCAAAGTTCTCTACAGGTTTAATGCAATGCCAATCAAAATCCCAATGGCATTTCTTGTAGAAATATATAAAGCAATCATGAATTTCATATGGAAAAACAATAGACACAGAATAGCAATAGCAATTCTAAGCAGGAAGTGTGAATCAGGATGTATAGCGATAACAGAGTTCAAACTGTACTACAAAGCAATAGTAACAAAAACAGCGTGGTACTGGTATCACAAAAGTCAGCTGGACCAATGGTACAGAATAGAGGACACAGAAACCAATCCACAAAAGTACAACTTTCTTATATTTGAAAAAGGGCCTAAAAGCATGCAATGGAGGAAGGATAGCATCTTCAACAAGTGGTCCAGGGAAAATTGGAAATCCATATGCAACAAAATGAAAATGAATCCCTTTCTCTCGCCATGCACAAAAGTTAACTCTAAATGGATCAAGGAGCAAGATATAAAATCAGAGACACTGCATCTAATAGAAGAAAAATTTGGCTACGATGTACATACTGTGGGGTTGGGCTCCAAAATTTTTAATAAGACAGCCATAGCACAAGAGTTAATAACAAGAATCAACAAATGGGACTTACTTAAACTAAAAAGTTTTTTTCGAAACAAGAGAAACAATAAGAGAGGTAAATAGAGAGCCTACATCTTGGGAACAAATTTTTACCCCTCACACTTCAGATAGAGCCCTAATATCTAGAATATACAAAGAACTCAAAAATTAAACAATAAGATAACAAATAAACCAATCCACAAATGGGCCAAGGACCTGAACAGAAATTTCACAGAGGAGGACATACAATCCATCAACAAGAACATGAAAAAATGCCCACCATCTCTAGCAGTTAGGGAAGTTCAAGTCAAAACCACCCTAAGATACCATCTCACTCCAGTAAGATTGGCAGCCATTATGAAATCAAACAACAATAAGTGTTGGCGAGGATGTGGGGAAAAGGGTACACTTGTACACTGCTGGTGGGACTGCAAAATGTTGAGGCCAATTTGGAAAGCAGTATGGAGATACCTGGGAAAGCAGGGAAAGGATCCACCATTTGACCCAGCTATCTCACTTCTCGGACTATTCCCTGAGGATCTTAAAAGAGCGCACTATAGGGATACTGCCACATCACTGATCATAGCGGCACAATTCATAATAGCTAAACTGTGGAACCAAACTAGATGACCTTCAATAGGCGAATGGATAAAAAAAGGGGCATCTATACACAATGGAGTATTATACAGCATTAAAAAATGACAAAAATCATTGAATTTGAAGGGAAATGGATGGCATTAGAACATATAATGCTAAGCAAAGCTAGCCAATCCTTAAAAAACAAATGCCAAATGTTTTCTTTGATATAAAGAGAGCAAATAAGAACAGAACAGGGAAGAAGAGCATGAGGAAAATATTAACACTAAATGGAGATGAGTGGGGGGAGAGAAAGGGAGAGAGAATGGAAAGCATATGGAAATGGTAGGAGACACTAAATGTTACACAAAATTCCATATAAGAGGTTGTGAGGGGAAAGGGGGGGAAACAAGGGAGAGAATTGAACAATAGCAGATGAGGTATAGAGGGTAGATGGTTGGGGAAAGGAGGGGGATAGTAGGGAATAGGAAAGGTAGCAGAATACAACAATCACTAATATGCCATTATGTAAAAACGTGAGTGTGTAACTGATGTGATTCTGCGATTTGTATTGGGGTAAAAATGGGAGTTCATAACCCAAATGAGTCAAATGTATGAAAGATGATATAGCATGAGCTTTTGAACAACCAAAAAAAAAGAAAAAATAGGAATTTAATTTCCAATATTTGAGACATTTTACAACTTTATTTTTTAATAAAATTGGCTTTTATTTGTTATCTTACTTGCTGTTATCTGCCTTTCAGTTTGAAAAAACGATGTGCTGTAGCCATTCATCCATGTAGTATGTAACAGAAAATTTTCAGTGTCTCCATATAACCAGATTGGCAAGGCATCAAGGTTTCCCTCACAAACAAGATAAAGGCTTTTGCATAAGAAATTTAATATTCTGCAATACAATTTTTTTTTAACTTTCCAATTGAATTTCAATTTTTTTTAAAAGAAGAAACTAAACCCCACAGTAAGAAGGCCTCAAAGTGGAGAAGTGGAGCAGTATTAATGGCAGCCCTATTTAATCACTCCTGGTTCACAGGAAGGGTGTCCAGGCCACCCTGACTTTAGGCAAATGAGGGGCAAGAAAGCTTATTTGGGCTACTGTCTTGGGCTGTGCCCCTCATGAAAAACTCCAGCCAGAGGTTATGAGGAGTGTCTATGTGGAAGAAGATGAGGACAATGTGGGAGTGTTTTGGTTTTAATTGTGGTCATTTGTGTGGCAGATGGAAGAGATGACTGGGTCCAACTGGGCTTGAACACTGGTGTGATTCCCCTTAGAGAATGAGTTCTGGAACTGACCTCAGATAAGTATTGCCATGAATTGTGTTGCGATTTCAGGAGGCCACACATGAGAGTCGCCCTTTGAAACTGAGATCTAGGCCCAGGGTGGCTTTCCCAAGAGTACTGAGAATCTCAGCTAGGATATCACATGATTTTATTCTGAAAGACTTGGCACCCATAGTTGAGAGTCAAAACACACATGGACCTCACATTGTAGACCTCAATGGGCCTGGCTTCATGTGACCTTTTGGCCACTCTTTGGGAAGCCTTGCCTGTGAGTGTTCTCCAGATCTTTCATTGAAATGAGCTTCCTCAACATTTAATGGTCCCTGAATGAATTGAAACCCACAGTGCCTCCACCTTCATCCTTGAAATTTGTCTAGATCAATACCATGAATGTTTAGAAATTTTCATGACCAGATGGCACTGGAGAACCTTTTGATGTACTTTTGCTGATCATGAGTATACCAGACAGTGCCTTGATTGACTGGGCTTCATGAAAATGTTTAGAACAGCGATGCCAGAAAGTTGGAGACTGCAGAGTAGTGGGCCTAGAGCAGTGGTGGGAAGGTGTGTGATAAAACATCTGTGGTGGGGCCATGTGGATCTGCCATTGACTTTCAATTGTCTTGAGACAGACATGGTGCAGCCATCAGACCATTGTATATAAAGGCATCTTGTTATATGGAGAAGTTTCAGAGTAATGTTTAGAATCAGGTTGCTATGATCAAGAGGGCAAGCTATGTGGGATAGAAGCCTGGTTGGTGCATTCTACTGTAGACCAGGGTACACGTACCACACGTGACAGAACTCCCTCCAGCACTGTGTCCCAGTTGAACTCCTTGTATTTCGTGATGCCAATACCAAACTACCAGTGCAGCAGCAAGAAACACCACGAAAAGTGGAAGATGACCAAATGGTTTCACAGTCCACACGGGGAGACACTTAGCCCCCAGTGGCAATAGTTTACCTACAAAGAGAGAATTCAGCATTGCTGCCTCATGTTCATTGGAGAATAAGATGCCATGTCCTCCAGGTCACATAGATGCAGACCCAGCTTAGATGGTCTCACTATAAAGGAAGCGAAAGCTCCTGAAAACAACATATATTTCAAGTGCCCAACCTCAAAGGCAGTTTCTCAAGAAGTGTTTAGGCCAGCAGATCTTCATGTCTGTGGAGTATTTCCCATGTCACTTACTTTTGGAAACTCCTCTACCACCTCCAAGGTTGTGCACTCCTGAGCATTTTCATTGCAGATATATATTTACAGATTTTCTAACTCTTCTCCTCTAATTGTGACTTACTTGGGGCAATGGTAATGTCAAGTCATTGTTCTATATGAGAGAAGGAAGATTTTTTTGTAGCACATATTTGCATACACATTGGATTCATTTTTCAATTTTTCATTCGAAATACTGAATCCTTGACACTAGCCCATACCCTTATAGACTCTGACTACTAATACTAATATGATGAGAAAAATAACCAAAACAGAATAGAAATACAAGCAGTTCAGAAGAGGCATGGTGTGTAGTTGTACTTGCCTTTTGCATGATATAAGGTAGGAGTTATAAATCTAGTCAATTATTTGTTGAAATAATTCTCCATGTGTTTTTAAAGTTAAGAAATATGTGAATTTCTGTCTCTCTTTCTCTTTAGCCTATTAAGCACATGTATTTTTATATGCACAAATAGAATCCTACCTGGTTTCACACGTACATTCTTGTGAGGTGGCTGACTTGGCAGATACAAATTGTGAGAAGAGATCACTTCTCCTAAAGGCTGTTGGAACTAAAAATTCAACCCATGGGTGACCTTCCTAGATGAACAACATTATACATAATCCATGTTCAGTATAATGAATATTTTTTGATATGCAGATGAGTTATTTTTCATGATGAATTTCAATTGGCATATATATTGCTACATTATAATGTGTGTGTGTTTGTGTCTATATATATATAGTCTCCAGATTTTAAAAATATGAAATATAAGTGTCTTACTATACACTGCCTAAATTCATTCATGTTCCTGTATGGGGATATATAATCAATTTTTCACAAGATTATTCTTAGAAATATACATCCACTGAAATACATATTTGTTTCCTAGTACTGAAAACTAACTTCAGGGAATGGTGCTAAGAAATCCTAATATTTCTACAGTGACTCACCCAGTTTAACATCAATGCAAGTAGACACCTATGGGACATGATGTGTATTTTGAAGTTCATTTTTATTCAACACTGGTACATTACTATTTCTGCAGTTTATGGGCAATATAGGATATATCATTTCATCCACAATTTTACAAATTTATAGGCATTTGGTTCAATTTCAATCACTTCCTACTTGAGAAGACATGTATTCCTCCATGTTTCTTGACTGTTCTTTTCATGAGATTCTTTCCAAACACATTATTTTCGATTTCCATAATCACTTTTGAAACAAAACTCACACACTCTTCATAATAAACCGTAACACTAATATTATCATTAGATGTATAACTGTTCAGAATGAATGTATGTATATCAATGTAAGATTTCTTGTATATTTTCAGATATCAATTCAATCCATTATTTAAATTTTGAACCAGTTATATTATTTATTCACAGTATGGTCTATTAAAGAATCATCTCTATATTCATAGACCCAGGGTATACCTATTTGTATCCCCAATACTAATTTATAAGCCTTTAAAATATTGCTTTCAAAAATGGTGGAAGAAATATTCTAGTCACCTGATATACATATGCATTTCATCACAGTAATATTCCTGACAAAAAATGCAAGTGTCACACTTATGATTGTACCAAAGCCTATATTGAAAGTGAGCATGTATTACTAACGACATCCATGTCCTGATTCACTAATGATCTCGAATATCATTCCTATTGGTGACTACATATTTGTTTCTTCCTAAGATTGTATATTCAAACTCAACCCTGTTAAAAATGTCTTATCCTATCACTCTCTTTGTACTTTGCCTGATTTCCTAATATCTCTATTGATATCTGCTTTGCTACACATTTTCCCCAGTTCATCACTGTGGCTGACTCTTCACATATGCTGAAATTTACATTCACTCTCTAACCAAAACCCTATATCTAAAGTCTTTTGATCCAACTCCTTGGTTCACTCAAATGGGTTCTTCAAATCCCTTCAGAGGGTAGCCCATAGGTGCTTGGGTTTTCTCATGACCCCAATTCTCATAAAGAATCTATACCCCACAGAGAGTAGGCCTCAAATTGGAGAAGTAGAGCAGTATTAATGGCAGGCCTATTTGATCACCCCTCGTTCACAGGAAGGGTTTCCATGCCACCCTGACTTTAGGCAAATGAGTGGCAAGTGAGCTTATTTTGAACACTGTCTTGGGCTGCGCCCCTCATAGAAACCTCCAACCAGAGTTTATTATGACTGTCTATATGGAAGAAGATGAGGGCCATGTTGGAGTGTTTTGGTTTAATTGTGGTCATTTGTGTTACGGTTGGAAAATATTCCAGGGTCAACCTGGGCTTTAACTCTTGTGTGATTCCCTTTAGAGACTGAGTTCTGGAACAGATCTCAGCGACGTATTGGCATGAATTGTGTTTGGAATTTAGGAGGCCACACATGAGAGTTGCCCTTGGAGACTGAGATCTAGGCCCAGGTTGGCTTTCCAAAGAGCACTGGGATTCTCAGCCAGGATATCACATGACTTTATTCAGAAAGACTTAGCAGCCATAGTTGAGAGTCAAAACACACATGGACCTCAATTGTAAACCTCAATGGGCCTGGCTTCATGTGACCTTTTGGCCACTCCTTGGGAAGCCTTGCCTGTAAGAGTTGTCCCGAGCTTTCATTGAAATGAGCTTCCTCACTATTTCATGGTTCCTGAATGAATTGAAACCCACAGTGCCTCCAACTTCATCCTTGAAAATTGGCTAGATAAACACCATAAAATTTTTGATATTCCTATGAACAGGTGGCACTAGAGAATCTTTGGATGTCTGTTGCTGATCACGAGTATACCAGACAGTGCCCTGATTGACTGGGTTTCATGAAAATGTTGTAGAACAGAGATGCCAGAAAGTTGGAGCCTGCTGAGTAGTGGGCCTAGAGCAGTGGTTGGCAGGTGTATGATAAAACATCTGTCGTGGGGCCACATGGATCTTCCCTTGGCTTCCAAATGGATTGTGACTGACATGGTGCAGCCAGCAGACCCTTACAAATAAAGGGATCTTGTTATATGGAGAGGTTTCATGGCAATGTTCAGAATCAGGTTGCTATGGACATGGGTGCAAGCTTTTTGGGATAGAAGCCTGGTTGGTGCATTCTCCTGCAGACCCTCACTCACCACACATGAGAGTACTCCCTCTAGGACTGTGTCCCAGTTTATCTCCTTGTACTTCATGAAGCCAATACCAAACTCAGAGTACTGCAGTAAATAACACCACAAAAATTCGAGTATGACCAAATGGCTTCACAGACCACACGGTTAGACACTTAGACCCCAGTGGCCTCAGTTTACCTACAAAGAGAGAATTCAGAACTGCTGCCTCATGTTCAATAGAAAATAAGGAACCATGTCATCCAGGTCACATAGATGCTGACCCAGATTTGATGGTCTCACTACAAAGGAAGCTAAAGCTCCTGACAACAACAAATATTTCAAGGGCCCAAACTCAGAGGCAGTTTCTCAAAAATTTATTAGGCCACCAGAGCTCCATGTTTGTGGAGTGTTTATCCTTTCTTTTACATTTGGAAATTCCTCTACCACCTCCAAGGTTGTGAACTCCATTCATTTTTTTTCCAGATATATATTCACAGATTTTCAAACTATTCTCCACTAATTGTGTCTTACTTGTGGTGAAGGAAATATCAAGGCATTGTTGTAGAGGACAGTGGGAAGATTTTTGTCTAGCATATATTTGTATACACATTAGATTCATTTTCCTATTTTCTATTTGAAATACTGAATTCCTGACAGTAAGCCATACCCTAGTAGACTCTGACTGTTCCCGGGTGCCTATGGTTGGTATACCATTCTAACTTGTGAATGTGACACAGGAAGTAGGGGCAGCCTCCATGTCATGGAGCCATTGGAAGCAAATGTTAGAACAAAGTGGTTGCCAAGGCAGTGACCTCATTCAGTTCCTGAAGGAAGTGACCTACCTCACTTCCTTGGTGATGGAACCCTCTGAACTTGGGATCCAGGAAGCCAGGCACCAAGAGCCAGTCCCAGTCCCTTTCCCAGTGGGTTCACTTGTTTGGATTTACCAAGGACAGAGTCAGTCTTTCTTGTGGATCACTAAATGCCAGGAAAGCTCTGAAGAGGGGCCTTTCCTGAGAAAGCAGGTAGTGACTCACCGATGTCTCCTGAAAACTTTAGAGAGTTGGTAAATGAGACCAGATCTGAGACAGGACAGGCCATTTCGGGGGAACATAGTATGGCCTATCAGTCTGAGGACATTCTGGTTACTCACAGACCTATGTGGGTAAAAGATATGCCTTTGTGGGTGTAGATGTGAGTTTATGGTTTTGTCTCATGTTCTGAGAATAGGTAGGAAAGGCAGTTTGTTTGGTTTGGAGTGGACTGTTTCTAATAAGTCATTTGACATGGTGAGTGATTCTATGTCTGTGTATCCCACTTTGTCGGTGGTTGTAGATATGAGAAAAGTGAATGCATCAATGCATGTGTCCTGACAAGTAGAAAGCATTCCAGCACACATCCTGCCCAATTTATGAATGGACTGTTGCTTGCCTTATCGATGGGCAACACCTACTATATTCCTTAGTTCCTGTTTTCTTCCTGAATTCTGGCCATTCTCCAGAATAGGCTCATTTTTTTTTGTCCAAGATATGTACCACCTCCCAGCTCTGTGACATGGCCATTTACTGGATACCTGAAATGAATGGGGAGGATCTCAGAAAACTCAGATATCAGTGTGACCAGTAAAGTCTCAGTAGAGAAATCCTGCTTTGTGACTTTTGCTTACCTACTGTTCTGTTGACCTGAATGTCAGGTAGGTCTTTGCCTCAGACCACCAGTTTGTGAAGCCTGAAGAAACTGCTTTCAAATGGAAATGAATGAGCATCACCCGTGGCTCTTAGATTAATTGCTTTAGAAAAGGATGTGTCTAAATCATCCTCTCGGCTCTGTGTGAGGCTGTGGCTTAGAATCTCAGCACCTGATGGATCTAAAGAAAGATCCCATGTGTGCATCCAAAACCAAAATGGCAAAAAGATCAGACATTGTGGATGAAGTCTCTTGCTTCCTCTGTTAGGCTCCTCACCTCCATCAAGTACGAATAGGGATCCTTTGGGTCTAATGAGTTCTTCAAAGACGAGAAAAGGTGCTTGGGTTTCACATGACTCCAAATCACATAAAGAATCAATACCTCACGTTCAGTAGGCCTCAAAAAGGAGAAAAAGAGCATTATTAATGGCAGGCCTATTTGATCAATCCTGCTTCACAGGAAGGGTGTCCAGGAAACCCAGACTTTAGGCAAATGAGGGGCAAGGGAACTTATTTTGGACACTGTCTTGGGCTTCGCCCCTTGTGGAAACCTCCAGCCAGAGGTAATGATGAGTGTCTATATGGAAGAATATAAGGGCCATGTGGTAGTGTTTTGGTTTTAATTGAACATGTTAATAACACTAACCATACATTGTTCCATCAATTTAAGTATTCAGAAGAGCAGGGACAGATTTGTTCTTACAATACAGGAATGTAGGGGATCTTCAACCTGCTGAAAACCTCAAAGGTCAATGCAGAAATTATCCCTGGAGAAGATGTAGGCAGCTATGTAGGACCGGAGAGAGCAAAAGTAATCTTCCATGGAAAACAACCTGGTCAGGATGAAGGGTTGAGTCTGAATCAGACTCTCTATCCTTAACGTAGAGGAGATGGAGCAAACCGGGCCTGTGTGGAGAGCTGTTCCTGGGTACCTATGGTTGGTATACCATTCTAACTTTTGAAAGTGTCTCAGGAATTAGGGGCAGGCTCCATCTCATGGGACCCTTGGAAGCAAGTGTTAGGACAAAGTGGTTGCCACGGCAGTGACCTCATTCAGTTCCCGAAGAAATGACCTTCCTAACTTCCTTGGTGATGGAACTCTCTGAACTTGTGATCCAAGTAGCCAGGCACCCAGAGCCAGTCCCAGTCACAGTTCCAGTGGGCTCACTTGTTGGATTTACCAAGGACAGAGTCAGTCATTCTTGGTACCTACTGATGTGAGGATGGCCAAATGCCAGGAGTGCTCTGAAGAGGGGCCTTTCCTGAGAAAGCAGGTAGTGGCTCAACACTGGCTCCTGACAACTTCACAGAGTTGGCCAAGGTGACCAGATCTGAGGCAGGACAGGCCATTTCGGGAGAACACAGTATGGCCCACAAGTCAGAGGACATTCCGGATAGTCACAGACCTACTTGGGGGAAGAAGTTGAATTTTTGAGTTTGGGTGGGGTTTGTGGTTTTGTCTCATGTTCTCAGAATAGGTAGGAAAGGAGGTTTGTTTGGTTTGGAATTATCTGATTCTTCTAAGTCCTTTGACAATGCGAGTTTTTCTATGTCTGTGTATCCCACTGTGTTAGTGGTTGTAGACATTAGAAAAGAGAATGCATCAATGGATGTGTCCTGTCTAGTAGAAAGCTTCCCAGCATTCATCCTGCCCAATTTATGAATGGACTGTGGCTTGCCTTATGGATGGGCAACACCTGCAATCTTCCTAAGTTCCTGATTTCTTACTCAATTCTGGTCACTCTCAAGAATAGACTCATGGTTGTGTGTCCAAGATATGTACCACCTCCAAGGTCTGTGAAATGGCCATGTACTGGATAGCTGAATGGAATGGCCGAGCATCTCAGAAAACTCAGATAGCAGTGTGACCAGGAATATCTCAGTGGAGAAACCCTGCTTTGGGCCTTATGCATACATATTTTTCTGTTGCCCTGAATGTCAGGAAGGTGTTTTCCTCAGGCCAACACTTTTGTAAGCCTTAACAAAAGACTTTTCAATTGGAAATAAATGTGCATCTCCTGTGACTCTTTGCTTAATTGCTTTGGAAAGGGATGTGCCTGAATCAGCCTCTTGGCCCTGTGTGAGGCTGTGGCTTAGATTCTATGCACCTTATGGATCTAAAGAAAGATTCCATATGTGCATCCAAAACCAAAATGGCTAAAAGTAGAGTCATTGTGGATGAAGTCTCTTGCCTTCCTCTGGTAGGGCACTTACTTCCATCAAGGAAGAATAGGGATCCTTTGTGTCAAATGGGTTCTTCAAAGCTCTGCAGTGGCTTGCCCATAGTTCTTGTGTTTTCTCATGCGTCCAATTCCCAAAAAGAATTTAAACCCCTCAGTCAGTAGGCCTCAAATTGGAGAAGTGGAGCAGTATAAATGTCAGGCCTATTTGATCACTCCTGGTTCATAGGAAGGGTGTCCAGGCAAACGTGACTTTAGGCAAATGAGGGACAAGGAAGCTTATTTTGGACACTGTCTTGGGCTGTGCCCTCATGGAAACCTCCAGCCAGAGGTTATGATGAGTGTCTATATGGAAGAAGATGAGGGTCATGTGGGAGTGTTTAGGTTTTAATTGTGAGAGATTACTGGTTCAACCTGGGTTGAATTCTGGTGTGATTCCCCTTAGAGACTCAGTTCTTGAACTGACCTCAGAGAAGAATTGTGTTAAGATTTTCGGAGGCAACGCATGAGAGTCGCCATTGGAAGCTGAGATCCAGTCCCAGGGGGACTTTCCACAGTTCACTGGGAATCTCAGCCAGAGAATCACATAATTTTATTCTGAAAGACTTGGCAGCCACAATTGAGAGTCAAAACACACATGGACCTCACATTTTAGACCTCAATGGGCCTGGCTTCAAGTGACGTTTTGGCCACTATTTGGGAAGCCTTGCCTGTGAGAGTTCTCCAGAGCTTTCATTAAAATGAGATTCCTCACCATTTAATGGTTTCTGAATAATTGAAACCCACAATGCCTCCAACTTCATCCTTGAAAATGGTTACATAAATATCATGAAATTTTTAAAATTACCATGACCAGGTGGCACTGGAGAACCTTTGGATGTCCTGTTGCTGATCATGAGTATACCAGAGAGTGCCTAGATTGACTGGGTTTCTTTAACATGGTGTAGAACACAGATGCCAGTAAGTTGGAGTCTGCTGAGAAGTGGACCTAGAGCAGTGGTGGGCAGGTGTGTGATAAAACATCAGTGGTACGGCCATGAGGATCTACCATTGGATTCCAAATGCCTTGTGACTGACATGGTGCAGGCAGCAGACCCTTCTATGTAAAGGCATCTTGTTATATGCAGAGGTTTCAGGGCAATGTTCAGAATCAGGTTGCTATGGTCAAGGGGGAAAGCTATGTGGATAGAAGCCTGGTTGGTGCATTCTCCTGCAGACACTGACCCACCACACGTGACAGAACTCCCTCCAGCACTGTGTCCCAGATAAACTCCTTGTATTTCATGAAGCAAACACCAAACTCCCAGTGCAGCAGCAAGAAACACAACGAAAAGTGGATCATGACCAAATTGCTTCAGAGTCCAAACGGGGAGACACTTAGCCCCCAGTGGCCACAGTTTACCTGCAAAGAGAGAAACCAGCACTGCTGCCTCATGTTCATTGAAAAATAAGATGCCATGTCCTCCAGGTCACATAGATGCAGACCCAGCTTTGATGGTCTCACTAGAAAGAAGCTAAAGCTCCTGAAAACAACATATATTTCAAGTGCCCAAACTCAGAGGCATTTCTCAAGAAGTCTTTAGGCCAGCAGAGCTCCATGTTTGTGGAGTGTTTATCCTGTACCTTACTTTTGGAAACTCCTCTACCACCTCCAAGGTTGTGAACTTCTGAGGATTTTTCATTGAATATATGTATTCACACATTTTCTAATTCTTCTCCTCTAATTGTGTCTTTCTTGGTGTGAAGGTAATGTCAAGGCATTTTTCTGGATGAGAGTGGGAAGATTTTTGTGTAGCATATATTTACATACACATTGGATTCATTTTCCAAATTTCCATTAGAAATACTGAATCCATGACACTAACCACTACATTACTAGACTCTGACTACTAATCCTAATATGATGGAGAATAAAAACCCAAACAGAATAGAAATATAAGCAGTTCAGAGGATGCATGTTGTATAGTGGGACTTGCCTTTTGCATTATATAGGGTAGGAGTTATAAATCTAGTCAATTTTCTGTTGAAATATTTCTCCATGTATTTCTAAAGTTAAAAATATGTGAATACCTGACTCCCTTTCTCTGCAGCCTATTCAGCACATGTAATTTTATATGCACATATAGAATCCTACCTGGAATCACACGTACATTCTTGTGAGATGGCTCACTTGGCAGATACAAATTGTTAGAATAGTTCACTCTTCCTAAATGATGCTGGAACTGAAAATTCAACCAATGGGTGAGCTTCCTGGTTGAACAACTTTACACAAAAACCCATGTTCAATAAAATAAATATTTCTGATCTGTGGATGATATATATTTCATGGTGAATTTCAATTGGCATATATATTCCTACTTTTTAAAGTCTGTTTGTGTGTGTGTATACATACTCTCCAGATATTTCAAAATATGAAATATGTGTCTTATTATACACTCCCTAAAATAATTCATATTCATGTATGTGGATTTTTAATCAACTTTTCACGAGATTATTCCCAGGAATATTCACACACCTGAAAAACATATTTGTTTCCTCGTACTGAGAACTATCTTCAGTGAATGGTGCATACAAATCCTTGTATTTCTGCAGTAACTTACCCAGTTTAACATCAATGCAAATAGATTTCTATGGGACATGATGTGTATTTTGAAATTCATTTTTATTCAACACTGGTACATTGCAATTTCTTCCGTTTATGCATATCATAAAATATATATTTCATCTAGAAATTCGAAAATTAATAGGCATTTGTTTCATTTTCAATCACTTCCTGCTTCAGAACACATGTATAACTCCATGTTTCTTGACTGATCTTTTCATGAGGTTTCTTTTTCGATTTCCTTAATCATTTTTGAAGCAAAACTCACACACTCTTCATGATGAACCATAACCCTAATATTACCATTAGATGTATATTTGGTTTTAATGAATGTATATATATCAATATAAGATTTCCTCTATATTTTCATTTATCAATTCAATCCATTATTCAAAGTTGGAACCAGTAATACTATTTATTCACAGTATGGTCTATTCATGCATTATCTCTATATTCATAGACACAGGGTACACCTATTTGTACCCCCAGTACTAACTTATACGTCTTCACAATATTGCTCCCAGAAATGGTGGAAGAAATACTCATGTCACCTGATCTACATGTACATGTTATCACAGTAATATTCTGGAAACAAAATGCAAATGTCACAGTTATGATTGTACCAAAACCTAAATGAAAAATGAGCATGGATTACTAAAAATATTCCTGTCCAGGTAGCTACCGCTCTCAAATGTCAATCCTATTGGTGACTATATATTTGTTTCCTCCTAAGATTATATATTCAACCTCAAGCCTGTTGAAAATGTGTAATCCTATCACTCACTTTATACTTTGCCTGATATCCTAATGTCTCTATTGATTTCTGCTTTCCTAAATATTTTCCCAGTTTATCATTTTGACTGACTCTTCACATGTGCTGACATTTAAATTCACTTTCTAACCGAAACCCAATTGCTAAAAACATTTCCTCCAAAACCTATAATCACTATTCTTTCTAAACCTACCGACACTTTTCCTAATCCTACCGACTATAGCTTTTTGACTGGATATTCTCGTGACATTCAATCATCCAAGGTACAAGGTCCTATGACATTGTATATGGATTTATTTAAGACATCTGTGCAGAACGTAAGTCAAAGCTAAGTATCCCAATTAAAGGCCCAATGCCCTTCTGGGCTTCAAATTTTACCTAGATTTCTGTTTTCATACTTATATTTCACCTAAATATTCTTGTAAATATCGCACATTCCCAATACCATTATTCATCGCTCAGAATGATACTTAATCCAAATCGAACCTGTTATTAAGCCTAACCAAACACTGTTCCCTCAATCTAACATTACAGAAGAGCAGCGACAGAGTTGGTCTTACAATACAGGAATGTAGGGGATCTTCCAGATGCTGAGATCCTCAAAGTTTTAAGCAGAAACGATCCCTGGAGAAGACATAGGCAGCTATGAAGGACCTGAGAGAGCAAAAGTCATCTTCCATGGCAAACAACGTACTCAGGATGAAGCATTGTGTCTGAATCAGCCTCTCTTTTCTTAATGTAGCCAAGAGGGACCAAACCAGGCCTGTGTGGAGAGCTGTTCCCGGATTCCTATGGTTGATATACCATTCTAACTGTTGAAACTGTCTCGGGAAGTAGGGGCAGCCTCCACCTCATGGGAACCTTGCAATCACCTGTTAGGACAAAGTGGTTGCAAAGGCAGTAAACTCACTCAGTTCCTGAATGAAGCGACCTACCTCACTTCCTTGGTGAAGAAACTCCCTGACCTTGGGCTCCAGGAAAACAGAGAATACCAAGACCTTGTCACAGTTCCAGTCCCAGTGGGCTCCATTGTTTGGAAAAACCAAGGATAGACTAAGTATTCCTTGGTACCTACTGATATGAGGATTTCAAATGCCAGGAGAGCTCTGAAGAGGGGCCTTTCCTGAGAAAGCAGGTAGTGGTTCACCGCGACCAGATCTGAGACAGGACAGGCCTTTTGGGGGAACATAGTATGGCCCACCAGTCAGAGGACACTCCAGATAGTCACAGACTTACTTGAATGAAGGAGGTGCGTTTGCGCGTGTGTGTGTGATTTTGTGGTTTAGTCTCTTCTTATGAGAATAGGTAGGAAAGGCGGTTTGTTTGGTTTGGAGTGGACTGCTTCTAGTAAGTCGTTTGACAAGGCGATTTTTTGCATGTCTTTGTAACCCACTGTGTTCGTGGTTGTAGACCTTAGAAAAAAGAATGCATCAATGTGTCCTGTCTAGTAGAAATCTTCCCAGCATTCATCCTGCCCAATTTAGGAGTGGACTGCCCCTTGCCTTATGGATGGGCAACACCTGCAATCTTCCTAAGTTCCTGATTTCTTCCTCAATTCTGGTCACTCTCAATAATAGGCTCATTGTTTTGTGTCCAAGATATGTACCACCTCCAATCTGAGTGACATGGCCATGTACAAGATAGATGAAGGGAATGGCGAGCATCTCAGAAAACTCTAATATCAGTGTGTCCAGGAAAGTCTCAGTGGATAAACCCTGCTTTGGGCCTTTTGCTATTGTTCTGTTGCCCT
Source organism: Callospermophilus lateralis (assembly GCF_048772815.1). NCBI lineage: Eukaryota > Metazoa > Chordata > Mammalia > Rodentia > Sciuridae > Callospermophilus > Callospermophilus lateralis. The sequence goes on along the minus strand of NW_027514450.1, from coordinate 605,656 downwards.
GAATGTGAGGAAAGTCTTTGCCTCAGGCCATCCCTTTGTGAATCCTGAAGAAAACAGTTTTCAAATGGAAATAAATGGGCATCAACTGTGGCTCTGTGCTTAATTGCTTTGGAAAGGGATGCGTCTGAATCAGCCTCTTGGTCCTATGTGAGGCTATAGCTTAGATTCTCAGCACCTGATGGATCTAAAGAAAGATCCCATGTGTGCATTCAAAACCAAAATGGCAAAAAGATCAGTAATTGTGGATGAAGTCTCTTGCCTTCCTCTGTAAGGTTCCTGACCTCCATCAAGTGAGATTAGGCATTCTTTGGGTCAAATGAGTTCTTCAAAGCCCTGTGGAGGCCATTAACAGGTGGCACTGGAGAACTCTTAAATGGTCTGTTGCTGATCATGAGTATACTAGCCAGGGCCTTTATTGACTGAGTTTCATAAAAATTATCTAGAACAGCGATGCCAATAAGTTGGAGCCTGCTGAGTAGTGGACCTAGAGCAGTAGTGTGTGATAAAATATCTGTGGTGGGACCATGTGGATCTGCTATTGACTTCCAAATGGCTTGTGACTGACATGGTGCAGCCAGAAGACCCTTCTATGTAAAGGCATCTTGTTATATGGAGAGGTTTCAGGGTAATGTTAAGAATCAGGTTGCTGAGGTTAAGGGGACAAGCTATCTGGTATTGAAGCCTGGTTGGTACATTCTCCTGCAGAACGTGACCCACAACACGTGACAGAACTTCCTCCAGCACTGTGTTCCAGTTGAACTCATTGTATTTCGTGAAGCAAATACCAATGTCCCAGTTCAGCAGCAAGAAACACCACAAAAGTTGGAGGATGAACAAATGGCTTCAGAGTCCACATGGGGTGACACTTAGCCCCCAGTGGCCACAGTTTACATACAAAGAGAGAAATCAGCACTGCTGCCTCAGGATCATTGGAAAATAAGAAACCAAGATCTTCATGTCACATAGATACAGACCCAGCTTTGATGGTCTCACTAGAAAGGAAGCTAAAGCTTCTGACAAACACATATATTTCAAGTGCCCACCCTCAGAGGCAGTTTCTCAAGAAATCTTTTGGCCAACAGAGCTCCATGTTTGTGGAGTGTTTACCCTGTCCCTTACTTTTGGAAACTGCTCTACAACCTCCAAAATTGTGAACTCCTGAGCATATTCCACTACAGATATATATTCACAGATTTTCTACCTCTTCTCTTCTAATTGTGTCTTAATTGGGGTGAAGGTAATTTCAAGGCATTGTTGTGGATGAGAGTTGGAAGATTTTTTTGTAGCACATATTTGCATACACATTGGATTCATTTTCCAATTTTCCATTCGAAATACTGAATTCCTGACACTAACCCATAACCTACTAGAATCTGACTACTAATCCTAATATGATGGAGAACAATAACCCAAACAGAATAGAAATCCAAGAAGTTCAGAGGAGGCATGGTGTATAGTTGAACTTGCCTTTTGCATTATATAGTGTAGGAGTTATAAATCTAATCAATATTTTGTTGACATAGTTGTCCATGTGTTTTTAAATTTAACAAGTATTTGAATTCCTGTCTCCGTTTGTCTGTAGCCTATTCAGCACATGCATTTTTATATGCACATATAGAATCCTACCTGGTATCAAATGTACATTCTTGTGAGGTGGCTGACTTGTCAGATACAAATTATGAGAAGAGATCACTCCTCCTAAACGCTGTTGGAACTGAAAATTTAACCTAAGGGGGAGCTTCCTAGTTGAACAACATTATACACAAATCCATGTTCAGTAAAATAAATATTTTTGGATCTTTGGACGATATGTATTTCTACATCAATTTCAATTGGCATATATATTGCTACATTTCAATGTCTCTGTGTGTATATGTGTTTGTTTGTGTGTGTGTGTGTGTGTGTGTGTATATATATATATATATATATATATATATATATATATACACTCTCCAAATTTTTAAAAATATGAAATACTTCTGTCTTCTTTTACACACCCTAAATTCATTCATATTCTTGTATGTGGATTTATAATAAACTTTTCACAAGATTATTCTCGGAATTATTCATCCACCTGAAATACATATTTTTTTTTCGAGTACTGACAAGTAACATCAGTGAATGGTGCATACAAATCCTAATATTTCTACAGTAACTGACCCAGTTTAACATCAATCCAAGTAGATTACTATGGGACATGATGTACATTTTGACGTTCATTTTTATTCAACACTGGTACTTTACTATTTCTTCAGTTTATTCACATCATAGGATATGTATTTCATCCACAAGTTAGCAAAATTATTTGCATTTGTGTCACTTTCAATCACTTTCTACTTCAGAACACATGCATTCCTCTATGTTTCTTGACTGGTCTTTTCATGAGACTTCTTTCCAAACACATTATTTTCCTTTTCCATTCTCACTTTTGAAGCAGATCTCACACACCTTTCATGATAGAATATAACCCTAATATTACCATTAGATGTATAACTCATTGGAATGAATGATTCTATATCAATATAAGATTTCTTATATATTTTCAGATATCAACTCTATCAATCCATTATTTGAAGTGGAATCAGTTATATTATTTATTCACAGTATTGTCAATTCATGAATTACTTCTATATTCATAGACACAGGGTACACCTCTTTGTACCCCCAATACTAATTTATTTTTTTTATTTTGCATTCTTTATTAAAGTATTTTTATATTATTTTCAACAACATTTGAATCAACAGGATTTTCTAAATAGACTTGTCTTTAGCATACCCAGATGAAAAAATATAATTCTATTTCATATCCCTTTGTGGGATAATGTGGGTTTTTTGTACTGAAAAAATGCTAGGAATATTAGAATATATGATCCGTTAGCCAACTTTGTTTGTTTGTTTGTTTGCTTTTGCAAAGCTAGGAATTGAACCCTAGTAGTAACTAGTAATTCTACTCATTCAGAAAAGTTAGTGTGTCATTTTATTGAAATAACCATACTGGATATAAAATAGATACACATGTGATACAATAGATTGCATGGTATATAAATTTGTATCTCAGTAAAGCTGTAATTAAAATAAAATTTAAAGTATTGAAATTCAGGCAAAGGATAGGAAAGATATTTGTGTCTGTTTTTCAGAAGTTTATTGTCATCCATTTAAAAAATCTTTTAAAAGAGATTGCATTTGAACAAAAGGTATTGTTTAGTGTGCTTTCTCTGTATTCTTAGTGGTTCTTCACTATTACTATTTTATTCACACCCTCTTAATTTCTTATTGTTGAGCCAATTCTGCATCTAAATGTAGTGGCAAGATATATTCAGGAGTCTGGTGCAATAGTGCATGCCTGAAATCCCAGCTACTAAGACCCTTTCTCAAAACAACAAAAAAGTAGTGGGGGTGGGGAGCATGGATGTAGTTTAGCAGTCAACTGCTTTCCGGAGCATGTGGAGGCCCTGGGTTCTATCTGCAGCACCGCAAAAGCAAAACAAACAAAAGACGTATTCCAGAGATTTTGATTATTTCTGCAGGAGACATGCAGTCAAGACTAAGTAATTTGAAACAGGAGTGGCACAAGAAGTGGAAGATAAAGTATCAATTTTTTTTTCTTTTTTTTTTTGGTTAGAATTAGTTCACTTTGCATTCCTTGCGTATGCGCCTCTACCTTTGGAACCACATTGGTAAAAGTTTGTGTAAGAATTGTTTGTTGGCATATCCTAGAGTCCTCAATTTATACGTCTTCAAAATATTGCTCCCAGAAATTGTGGAAGAAATACTCATGTCACCTGATCTACATATACATTTTATCACAGTAATATTCGGAACATAAAATGCAAAAGTCACACTTATGATTGTACCAAAGGCTAAATAGAAAGTGAACCTGTATTATTAAAAACATTCATGTCCAGGTTGCCTAATACTCTCAAATGTCAATCCTATTGGTGACTACATATTTGTTTCTTCCTAAGATTATATATTGAAACTCAACCCTGTTGATAATCTCTAATCCTATCACTCACTTTATACTTTGCCTGATTTCCTAATGTCTCTATTGATATCTGCTTTCCTACATATTTTCCCCAGTTCATCATTGTGACTCATTCTTCACATGTGCTGACATTTACATTCATTCTCTAACCGAAACCCTATTACTAAAGAACTTTTGGTCCAAATCCTATACTCACTCTTCTTCCTAAACCTACGGACTATATTCCTAATCCCACTGACTATCCCTTTTTGACTGGATGTTCTTTTCTACATTCAATCATCCAAGTAAAGGTCGGTCGAGTGTCGGAAGAGGAGACCACCAAGAGTCTATCTCATGTAACAGCAAAGGGTTTATTGGGGGTCCAGCATGCTGGGGCTCAGAGTTCACTTGAAAAGAGTAGAGAGCCCTGAGAACAGCTTAAGCAGAGGTTAAATACTTTCCCTTGCGAGTGCAGGGAGGGAAGTTTATTGATGTGTCAGGGCGAGTGGTCAATTTGCATGCAACCTGGTGAAGGAGTACATTCTGCAGTTTGACAGTTGGGGACAGCACATTCTGGGAACAAGATTGGCAAACATTTCTCAAGATTTCAACAGTGTTTTGTTAAGCGTACAGAAAAACAGGAAGTGACAACTACATATTTTATTAACCTTTCATTCGACACTTCTTTTTCTGGCTACTTTTAATCATAAAAATGATCATTGGGGGGTGTCACATTCTATGTCTGCTAGTGGGGTATTACCATTAGTTTAACTTGTCCAATTTGAGCTTGGTGAAAATAAATTACATGGTTGAGCAAGCAGGGTTTAATAGTTAGCAATAATATGAGGATTATTATTGGACCGGCCAGGGTTGATAAATGCGTAGTTAACCAGGGGAACTTTGTGAACCAAGATTCAAAACACCCTTTTTTGGCCTCTCTCTGTCGTTGACGCTCTTCAAGTCATCTTTTTAATTTACTCATAGATTTTTTTACAACTCCAATATGGTTGGCATAAAAACAACATTCTTCCATCAATGCAAAACAAAGGCCCTCTTCTCACATGAAGAGGAGTTCCAATCCTCGTCTGTTCTGTAAAACAACTTCAGAGAGATAGGTTAAAGATTCCTGCAATGCTGTTATGGAGGTTTCTAATATCTTTAAGTTTTGGTCTATAGCTGCTTCTATTTGGGTCATTTGTTTTGTCCCATGGACCAAGGCAGTGGTTCTTGTGCCCACCCTTGCAGCAACATGTATTCCTAATAGGATCGCAAAAGTGAGTGATATATGTTCCCAGTGGAACTAGGTTTTATGCCCCCCCTATTTGATCTTCAAATGTACCTGTGTTAATAGAGCACTCTGGGAAACATTTGCACAACTACACAATTAATCACATCTGTTGACCACTTCATGAAAACATAAACAATGTTTTAAGTATATAGAATTATACTGTTGTAGGGACGGACAAGGCAAGGCACCTAAGATAGTACCAAAGACAGGAAAACAGTCCTATTTGTTTGCAACCAGATTCAGAGGGCATTACTTCTGTTGTAATCAATTAAATCCCCGGAACCCCAAGTTTAGGTACTTTCAGAATTTTGTACCCAACATATAAGGGAAGGGGCTCAGAAGTTCACAGTCTTAAGCAGTTCACAAAAAGCAGTTTGTATTCTGTTTTTTTTCCTCTGTTGTGGGAAAGTTAACTTTTCAAGGACACCTGGGTGAGGGAGAGCATTATATTCCCTTTATTTTTTCCCCCTCCCAACTGTTACCATGGAGCCCAGTTGGTAACTTCTTTATCTTACAAATGTAGCCATCTCTGTGAAGCCTCAGCTCAAGGCCAAGGCCTTGTTCACATATTTTGTGAAAAACTAGTAAGGTGGTGTCTAGCTTAGGATTGCTGATTTTTTAGCCAGTGGCCAAGTAGAATAGGGCAACATGAAAAGAGGAAGTTTATGTACTTAGAAATTTTTTATAGGGACTCTTTTTCTGAAAGTCCTAAATTCAGCTATGTTGAAGATTTCTGGAGAAGGTTAGTTAAGACATTTCTGTGGGCCTGGTACAGAGGGGGAAGACGGGGAAGGCGTGGCTGTGAGCAGCTCCGTGGATCTGAGAATGAGGTAGGAGAGATGTAAAAGAATAATGGGAAAGGGGTTTTGGATTTTTCTAGGAACAAATCTTGAGCAGTACAACAGGTAGAGCAGAGGGTAAGATGGGAGTTAGTATCCCCAAAAGCCTGTGAGGGACTTTAAATACTTAGTAACCTGTTTTCAGTGATGACAAAGCAACTTTAAAGGCCATTTACATTACATCTTCGATAAGGGTCTGAGGGCTCTCCTCAGCTGGTTTGAACTTTGTGTTAGCTAGTAAGAGGACCTGGTGGGACCCGGTGCAGGCAATGACAAGAGAAGAGAGGAGTGAGTGGGTTAAGGTGTACCTCAGTACCTGCTACCTTAACAAGGGGGCAATGGTCATAGAATGGGCGGAGGTTTTTGTTTTTGAACTAGTAATTGGAGGGGAGAAATCAGGTTGCTTAGGTGAGAGTAAGAGCAGAGAGTATGGAGCAGATGGCTGAGGGTGAGGATCTATTGGAGAAGCATAGTTCAGGATGTGAGCAAAGGAGCCAAAAGGCCTCCACATAGGGGAATCTCCTTTCACACTTTTGAGCACTTGCAAAAGTTAAAAAGGTCACGCAGAATTTGAGGATCTAGAGACCCGTCTGGGGGCTATCAATTTTGGTTATCTAATTGGATATGGCCAATGCTGTGTACAGAATTTGATGAGGAGTTTGGGTTCCATCAAGCAGTCCCTGAATGCTCACATCCCCATGACTTACAGAAGAAGTCGGCTTCCCCCCAACACAGCTGTGACTGTTTGTGGCTTTGATAGTCCGCCAGGCAAACATAGTAATCTAGGCTAGCCAAACTGCATCTGGCTCGCGTGTCCCTACATCCATAATATTTGTTTCCATTATCTATGGTAGAGAAAAGATTTAATGGAATTTTAGTGGGATCCACTTCATCAGGGATATCCCAATGGAAAAGACCTATAGCCAGCTGACAAATTTCTCTGTGGAGAGATGGCGACCATGTCCTTAAGTGGGCGGTATGCGAGATAGACCATACTTCTTGTCCAGTAAGATTTGTGATCAGCCATTGCTGCTGAATGGGCTGATGAGGGTTAGGACTACTGGTGGTCAAGGGGAGAGTCTATAGCCTTATTGACAAGGCAAATACACAATTTGAAAGGGTTACCTGTCTTTTACAGTTTCCAGCCAGAGTCTGGACAGGGCACAGGCTTGAGATGAGAGGTATGGATCCAGGAAGTGATTCTGTCTACCTTTACTTCTGTAGGTGTTATAAGTAGCACCTTCTATGGTCCCTTTCAGCGGGGTTCCATGGATGACACCTGATGTCGTCTAATGTAGACAAGTCTCTTTCTTGATATTGATGTTGATTCCCCTCGTCCCCGGGTTGGTAGGCAGTGGCCATCTGTCTTCACAGGTATCTGTGTGGTCCTGGCTGAAAGACAATATCTCTGACTTTTTAAATTAGTGGGAAGTAGAAAGATCCTTCTAGGGTCCATCCAAATCCAATGGTGAGCCATTCTGAGGCACAGAGAGTCTGCCAGGTCCAGCGTTTTACTAAAAAAGAAAGATTCTGATCCCTTAAGCAAACTTTGGTGCAGTGATCAAGGGTCAGAGACAGAGGCATTGAAGTGCTCTGTCCCATAATGAAAGATACACAAACAGTAAAAGCAACAACACACGACACAGACAAGACAAGACAATAAAGACAGGATATGGAAGTCCAACACTGAGACCAGGACTTAGTAGTTGGCAGAACCCGATCGGTTGGCAATAACGAATCTGAAACAAAATATCACTGAGTCATGGAGACTATTGTTCCTCAATTTTCTGAGTCCTCTATGACGTCACCCAGGGACTTGGCCTGTGGCTCTGTGACATGACTGTCAGCCATCGTTGGAGAGAGCTCACGCTCTTCATTGACATCCATTTTGCCAAGCCCTGACCTGAAACCTGACCAGAAAGAGGCACCTTACTTACCCTGAGAGGAGTTCGTTGGGGTCTCTTGTCCACCGCTGCCGGATCTCAGTGGAACCTCCATATGTAAAGGTCCGGTGACAATCGGGGGAAGAGACCACCAAGAGACTGTCTCATGCAAAAGCAAAGGGTTTATTGGGGGTCCAGCATGCTGGGGCTCAGAGCTCACTTGAATAGAGCAGAAAGCCCAGAGAACAGCTTAAGCAGAGCTTATATATTTTCCTTGGAGAGGGCAGGGGGGTAAGTTTATTGATGGGTCCGGGCGAGTGAGCGGTTTGCGTGCAACCGGTTGAGGGAGTACATTCTGCAGTTTGGCAATTGGGGACAGCACATTCTGGGAATAAGATTAGCAAACAGTTCTCAATATTTCAAAAGTGTTTTGTTAAGCATACAGAAAAACAGGAAGTGACAAGTACTTATTTTATTAACCTTTCACTGCGAACTATACTTTGCCAGAATTCCTAATGTCTCTATTGTGTTTGTTAAAGTTCATTTTTATTCAAACCTGGTACGTTATTATTTCTTCAGTTCATGGACATCATAAGATATTTCCTTTCATTCACAAGTTCACAAATTTACAAACATTTGGTTCACTTTCAATCACTTCCTCCTTCGAAAGACATATGTTCCTCCATGTTTCTTGACTGGTCTTTTTACTAGACTTCTTTCTAAACATATTATTTTCGATTCCATAATCATTTTTGAGGCAAAACTCACACACTATTCATGATAAATGATAACCCTAACATTACAATTAGATATATAACTGGTTGGAATGAATGTATGTATATCAATATAAGATTTTCTATATATTTTCAGATATCAATACAATCCATTATTTAAATTTGGAACCAGTTATATAATTAATTCACAGTATGGTCTATTAATGCATCATCTCTATATTCATCAAAACAGGGTAAACCTAATAGTATCCCCAGTACTAATTTATAAGTTTTCAAAATACTGCTCACAGAAATGGTGAAAGAAATACTCATGTCACCTTAGCTACATATACATATTATCACACTAATATTCTGGACACAAAATGCAAAGGTCACACAGAACATAATTTAAGCTAAGTATCCCAATCAAGGGCCCAAAGTCCTTCTGGGCTTCAAATATTACCTAGATTTCTGTTTTCATACTTATATTTCACCTCCATGTTCTTGTAAATATCACAGGTTCCCAATATCATTATTCATCCAGCAAAATGATTCATAACCCAAATCGAACATGCTATTAACCCTAACCATTCTGTAAACTGAGATTGTTCACTCAATCTCACTTTACAGAAGAGCAGGGACAAAGTTAGTATTACAATACAGGAAGTTAGGAGATCTTCCACCTGCTGAGTAACTCAAAATCCATGCAGAAATGATCCCCGGAGAAGACGTAGGCAGCTATGAAGGACCTGAGACAGCAAAAGTCATCTTCCTTTGCAAACAACCCGATCAGGATGAAAGGATGTGTCTGAATCATCCTATCTCTTCTTAATGTAGGGAAGATGTATGAAACCAGGCATGTGTGGAGAGCTGTTCCCAGGTGCCTATGTTTCTATACCATTCTAACTTGTGAAAGTGTCACAGGAAATAGAGGCAGCCTCCTTTTCCTGAGACACTAGGAAGCAACTGTTAGGACAAAGTGGTGGCCAAGACAGTGGCCTCATTCATTTTCTGAAGAAAGTGACCTCACCTCACTTTTTTCATGATGGAACTCTCTGAATTTTGTGATCCAGGAAGCCAGGCACCAAGAGCCAGTACCAGTCCCAGTCCAAGTGGGCTCACTTGTTTGGATTTACCAAGTAAAGAGTCAGTCTTTCTTGGTACCTACTGATGTGAGGGTGGCCAAATGCCAAGAAAGCTTTGAAGAGGGTCCTTTCCTGAGAGGGCAGGAAATGGCTCACCACTGCCTCCTGAAAACTTCACAGAATTGGCCAAGGAGACCAGATATGAGACAGGACCGGCCATTTCTGGGGAACATTCTATGGCCTACTAGTCAGAGGACACTCCGGATAGTCACAGACATACTTGGGGAAGGAGGTGACTTTGTGTGTGTGGATGTCAGTTTGTGGATTTGTCTCATATTCTGAGAATAGGTAAAAAAGGAGGTTTGTTTGGTTTGGAGTGGACTGTTTCTAGTAAGTCATCTGACAAGGAGACTGTTTCTATGTCTGTGTATCCCACTGTGTCCTTAGTTGTAGATATTAGAAAAGAAAATGGCTCAATGGGTGTGTCCTGTCTAGTAGAAAGCTTCACAGCATTCATCCTGCCCAATTAATGAATGGACTGAGGCTTGACTTATCCATGGGCAACACCTAGTATCATCCTAAGTTCTTGAATTCTTCCTGAATTCTGGCAACTCTCCAGAAAGGCTCATGGTTTTTTGTCCAAGATATGTACCACCTCCAAGCTCTGTGACATGGCCATGTACTAGTTAGCTGAAAGGAATGGCGAGCACACCAGAAAACTCAGATATTGGTGTGACCAGGAAAGTCTCTATGGTGAAACCTGGCTTAGGGCCTTTTGCTTAACTATTGTTCTGTTGCCCTGAATGTCAGAAACCTCTTTGCCTCAGGCCACCCCTTTATAAAGCCAGAAGAAAACAATTTTCAAATGGAAATGAATTGGCATCACCTGTGCCTCTTTGATGAATTGTTTTGGAAATGGTTATGTCTGAATCAGACTCTGGGCCCTGTGTGAGGCTGTGGCTTAAATTGTCAGCACCTCTTGCTGATCATGAGTGTACCAGACAGTGCCTTGATTGACTGGGATTTATGAAAATGGTGTAGAACAGAGATGCCATTAAGTTGGACCCTCCTGAGTAGTGGGCCCTGAGCTGTGGTGTGCAGGTGTGTGATAAATCATCTGTGGTTGCGCCATGTGGTTTTGCCATTGATTTCCAAATGGTTTGTCACTGACACGGTGCAGTGACCAGACACTTATATGTAAAGGTGTCTTGTTAAATGGATAGTTTTCAGGGCAATGTGCAGAATCAGGTTGCTATGGAGAAGGGGGCAAGTTATGTGGGAATGAAGCCTGGTTGGTGCATTCTCTTGTAGACCCTGAAAAACCACAAATGACAGAACTCCCTCCAGGACTGTGTTCCAGTTGAACTCCTTGTATTTTGTGAGGCAAATACCAAACTCTCAGTGCTGCAGCAGGAAACTCTACGAAAATGTAGGATGAACAAAAGGCTTCACAGTCCACACAGGGAGACACTTAGACCCCAGTGGCCACAGTTTACATACGAAGAGAGAATTCAGCACTGCTGCCTCATGTGTATTGGAAAGCAAGAAAGAATGTCCTCCAGGTCACATAGATGCAGACCCAGCTTTGATGATCTCACTACAAAGGAAGCTAAAGCTACTGACAACATATATTTCAAGTGCCCATCCTCAGAGGCAGTTTCTCTAGAAGTCTTTAAGCCAGCAGACCTCCATGTTTGTGGAGTGTTTACCCTGTCCCTTACTTTGGGATACTCCTCTACCACCTCCAAGTTTGTGAACTCCTGAATATTTTCCATTCCAGATATGTATTTACAGATTTTCTAACTCTTCTCCTCTAATTGTTTCTTATTTGGCGTGAAGGTAACGTCAAGGCATTGTTCTGGATGAGAGTGGGAAGATTTTTGTGTAGCACATATTTGCATACACATTGGATTCATTTTCCAATTTTCCATTCCAAAGACTGAATCCCTGACACTAACGCATACCCTACCAAACTCTGACTACTAATCCTAATATGATGAAGAAAAATAACCCAAACAGAATAGAAATACAAGCACTTCTGAAGACGCATGGTGTATAGTTGGACTTGCCTTTTGCATGATAAAGTGTAGGTGTTATAAACCTAGTCAATTTTTCATTGAAATAGTTCTCCATGTGTTTTTTTTTTCCTTTAATATTTATTGTTGGTTCTACAAAACATTACATAGTTCTTGACATGTCATATTTCACACTTTGATTCAAGTAGGTTATGAACTTCCATTTTTCTTCGTATACAGATTGCAGTATCTCATCAGTTACACATCCACTATTTTACATATTGCTATACTAGTGTCTGTTGTATTCTGCTGCCTTTCCTGTCCTTTACTATCTCCCATCCCCTCCCCTCCAATCCTCTCTCTCTACCCCATCTATTGTAATTCATTTCTTCCACTTGTTTTTGTCCCCTTTCCCCTCACTTCATCTTGTATTTAATTTTGTATAACCATGAGGGTTTCCTTCCATTTCTATGTAATTTTCCTTCTCTTTCCTTTTCCCTCCCACCTCTCACCCCTGTTTAATATTAATCATCTTCTCATGGTCTTCCTCCCAACTCTGTTCTTAGTTACTCTCCTTATATCAAAGAAAACATTTGGCATTTGTTTTTTAGTGATTGGCTATCTTCACGTAGCATAATACGTTCTAATGCCATCCATTTCTCTGCAAATTGTATGATTTTGTCATTTTTTAATGCAGAGTAATACTCCATTGTGTATAAATGCCACATTTTTTTTTAATCCATTCATCTATTGAAGGGCATCTAGGTTGGTTCCACACTCTTCCTATTGTGAATTGTGCTGCTATGAACATAGATTTATCAGTGTCCCTGTAGCATGCACTTTTTGGGTCTATAGGGATTAGACCGAGAAGGGGAATTGCTGGGTCAAATGGCGGTTCCATTCCCAAGTTTCCAAGAAATCTCCATACTGCTTTCCAAATTTGCTGCACCAATTTGCAGTCCCACCAGCAATGTACAGGTGTACCCTTATTCCCACATCCTCGCCAGCACTTGTTGTCGTTTGACTTCATAATGGCTGCCAAGCTTACTGCAGTGAGATGGTATCTTAGGGTGGGTTTGTTTTGCATTTCTCTGAATGCTCGAGATGGTGAGAATTTTTTGATGTACTTATTGATTGATTGTATGTCCTCCTCTGAGAAGTGTCTGTTCAGGTCCTTGGCCCATTTGTTGATTGGGTAATTCATTTGCTTATTGTTTAATTTTTTGAGTTCTTTGTATAACTCTGGATATTAGGGCTCTATCTGAAGTGTGAGGAGTAAAGATTTGTTCCCAGGATGTAGGCTCCCTTTTTACCTCTCTTATTGTTTCTTTTTCTGAGAAAAATCTATTTAGTTTGAGTAAGTCCTGTTTGTAGTTTCTAATTATTAACTCTTATGCTATGGGTGTCCTATTGAGGAATTTGGAGCCCAACCCCATAGTATGTAGATCATAGCCAAAGTTTTCTTCTATCAGACGCCGTGTCGCTGATTTGATATCAAGCTCCTTGATCCATTTTGAGTTAACTTTTCTGCATGGCGAGAGAAAGGGATTCAGTTTCATTTTCTTACATATGTAATTCCAGTTTTTCCAGCACCATTTGTTGAAGATGCTATCCTTCCTTCAGTTTATGCTTTTAGCTCCTTTATCAAATATAAGATTGCTGTAATTTTGTGGATTGATTTCTGTGTCCTCTATTCTGTACCATTGGTCCACCCACTAGTTTTGGTACCAGTACCATGCTCTTTTTGTTACTATTGCTCCGTAGTATAGTTTGAGGACATGTATCGCTATACCGCCTGATTCACACTTCCTGCTTAGAGTTGTCTTTGCTATACTGGGTCTTGTATTATTCCATATGAATTTCATAATTGTTTTATCTATTTCTACAGGAAATGCCGTTGGGATTTTGATTGGCATTGCATTAAACCTATAGAGAACTTTTGGTAATATCGCCATTTTGATGATGTTAATTCTGCCTATCCATGAACAGGGTATATTTTTCCATCTTGTAAGATCTTCTTCTATTTCTCTCTTTAGGGTTCTGTAGTTTTCATTGTGTAAGTCTTTCACATCTTTTGTTATGTTGATAACCAAATATTTTATTTTATTTTTTTTGAGGATACTCTCAATGGAGTGGTTGTCCACATTTCCGTTTCAGAGGATTTGTTGCTGATATTCAGGAATGCTTTTGATTTATGATTGTTGATTTTATATCATGCCACTTTGATGAATTCATTTATTATCTCTAATACTTTCTTGTAGACCCTTTTGGGTCTACTAGGTATAGAATCATGTCATCTGCAAATAGTGATAATTTAAGTTCTTCTTTTCCTATTTTTATGCCTTTAATTTCTTTCATTTGTCTAATTGCTCTGGCCAGTGTTCGAGAACTATGTTGAACAGAAATCGTGAGAGAGGGCATCCCTGTCTTGTTCCAGATTTTAGAGGGAATGCCTTCAATTTTTTCTCAATTCAGAATGATACTAGCCTGAGGCTTAGCATAGATTGCTTTTACAACATTGAGGTATGTTCCTGTTATCCCAGTTTTTCTAGAGTTTTAAACATAATGGGATGCTGTACTTTATTGAATGCTTTTTCTGCATCTATTGGGGTGATCATATGGTTCTTATTTTTAAGTCTATTGATGTGGTGAATAACATTTATTGATTTCCGTATATTGAACCAGCCTTGTATCCCAGGAATGAATCCTACTTGATCATGTTGCACAATTTTTTAAATATGTTTTTGTATCTGATTCGCCAGAATTTTATTGAGGATTTTTGCATCTAGGTTCATTAGAGAGATTGGTCTGTACATTTGTTTCTTTGAAGGGTCTTTGTCTGGTTTAGGAATCAGGGTGATATTGGCCTCCTCTGCTGTATACCCATTCGGTCCTGGGCTTTTCTTAGTTGGTAGTCTTTGGATGGTTTCTTCTATTTTCTCAATTGATATTGGTCTGCTTAGGTTGTCTATATCCTCCTGACTCAATCTGGGCAGATCATATGACTTAAGAAATTTATTGATGCCTTCACTATCTTCTAATATAATTTCTGATTATCTTCTGTATTTCAGAAGTGTCTGTTGTGATATTGCCTTTTTCATCCCTTATGATAGTAATTTGAGTTCCCTCTCTTCTTCTCTTCATTAACATGGCTAAGAGTCTGTCGATTTTATTAATTTTTCAACTTTTAGTATTTTCAATTTTTTCAATTGTTTCTTTTGTTTCGATTTCATTAATTTCAGCTCTGATTTTAATTATTTCTTGCCTTCTATTTCTTTTTCTGTTGTTTTGCTCTTCTTTTTCTAGGATTTTGAAATGAACTATGAGATCATTTATTTGTTGTTGTTTTTTTTTTTCTTTTTTTAAGGACAGAACTCCAAGCAATGAATTTTCCACTTAGAACTGCTTTCAATGTGTCCCATAGATTCTGATATGTTCTGTCTGTCTTTTTCATTTATGTCTAAGAATTTTTTTTTTTATTTTTCTCCTTGATGTCTTCAATAACCCATTGATCATTCAGTACGTATTGTTCATTCTCCAAGTGATGCATGAATTTTCCTTCCTTCTTTTATTGTTGATTTCAGTTTCATTCCATTACGATCAGATAAGATGCCTGGTATTATCTATACTCCTTTATATTGTCTAAGAGTTGTTCTGTGACATAATATATGATCTATTTTTGAGAGGTATCCATGTGCTGCTGAGAAAACAGTGTAACTGCTTGATGTTGGGTGGTATATTCTATATATGTTAATTAAGTCTAGGTTATTAATTGTGTTATTGAGTTCTATAGTTTCCTAATTCAACTTTTGTTTGGAATATCTGTCCAGTAGTGAGAGAGGTGTGTTGAAATCTCCCATGATTATTGTATGGTGGTCTACCAGACTCTTGAACTTGAGAAGAGTTTGTTTGATTAACATAGCTGAACCATTGTTTGGGGCACATATATTTATGATTGTTATGTCTTGTTGGTGTATGGTTCCCTTGAGCAATATGTAGTGTCCCTCTTTATCCCTTTTGATTAACTTTGTCTTGAAATCTATTTTATTTGATATGAGTATGGACACTTCTGCTTGTTTCCGAAGTCAATATGAGTGATATGATTTCTCCCAACCTTTCACCTTTAGTCTATATATGTCTTTTCCTATCAAATATATCTCCTGTAGGCAGAAAATTTTTGGGTCTTCTTTCGTGATCCATTCTACTAGCCTGTGTCTCTTAATTGGTGAGTTTAAGGCATTAACATTTAGGGTTATTTTTGAAATATGGGTTGTCCTTCCAGCCATATTTGTTTATTTATGTTACTAAGCATGATTTGTTTTTCTCTTTGATTATTTTTCGCCCCTTTACTGTACTACCTCCCACTGTTGGTTTTCATTGTTATTTTCCATTTCGTCTTCCTATAATGTTTTGCCAAGGATCTTTTGAAGAGATGGTTTTCTAGCTGCAAATTCTTTTAACTTTTGTTTATCATGGAAGGTTTTAATTTCATCTTCCATCCTGAAGCTTAAAATCGCTGGATACACAATTCTTGGTTGGAACCCAATTTCTTTCAGTGATTGAAAAATGTTATTCCAGGATCTTCTAGCTTTCAGAGTCTGTGTTGAAAGATCAGCTGTTATCCTGATTGGTTTACCCCTAAATGTAATCTGCTTCCTTTCTCTTGTAGCTTTTAAAATTCTCTCTTTATTCTGTATGTTTGGCATCTTCATTATAATATGTCTAGGTGTTTATCTCTTATGATTTTGCACATTTGGCGTCCTGTAGGCTTCTAGGATTTGGGATTCTGTCTCATTCTTCATGTCTGGAAAGTTTTCTCATATTATTTCATTGAATAGATTGCTCAATCCTGTGGTTTGGACCTGTATACCTTCCTCTATCCCAATTACTCTTTAGTTTGGTCTCTTCATGTTATCCCATATTTCTTGGATGTTCTGCTCATGGTTTCTTAACAGTCTTGCTGAGCTTTCTATGTTCTTTTCAAGTTGAAATACTTTGTCTTCATTGTCTGATGTTCTATCTTCTAAGTGATCTACTCTGCTGGTAGTATTCTCAATTGAGTTTTTAAGTTGGTTTATTGCTTCCTGCATTTCTATGATTTCTGTTTGTGTGTTTTTTATAACCTCTATCTCCCTGTATAGTTGATCTTTTGCTTCTTGGATTTGTTTATGTAATTCATTTTCAAAGTGATCTTTCATTGTCTGATTTTGCTGTCTAATGTCTCTCTGGAGACTCCAGATCATCTGAAGCAAGTATATCCTGATTCTTTATCTGACATTCCACATGCTGCAGATATTACCTCTTCTAATGTTGAGTTGACCTGCGTTGCTTGTGGTCCTTTCTTTCCTTGTCTTTCCCTACTGTTCATGTTTTTTTCGGCTTGGTGAAACTTTTGTGTTATTGAATTTTACCCCTAAATGTTTATATTGCTATTGTATTTTTGAAAAGTCTCCCTCACAGGCTTAAGCAGCGGCTCTGCCCCTCCTCCAATTGGGGCAATGTGCCTACCACACCAGCACGCCGCTGGGCCTGTTCTGCCTCTTGGTAGCTGGTCCGCCTACCTTGCAGGAGCGGGCAGTTGATCTACCCCTCTGCGGGTGCTGGTCCTGTTCAGCCAGTGGGTAACAGGTCCAGCTACCTTGCAGGCACAGGCGTCGGCTCTGCCCCTCCGCGCTCCGCTGGGCCTCTTCTGTCTGTGGGTTGCAGGGCTGTCTACATTGCAGGCGTGAGTGGCATCTCTGCCCCCCCCCCAAACCGGGGCGATGTGTCTACCACGCTGGTAGGTCGCTGGGTTTGTTCTGCGTCTGGGTGAGAGGTCCACCTGCTTTGCAGGTACGGGCAGCGGCTCGGCCCCTCCCCAAACCTGGTTATGTGTCTAGCACCCTGGCGGGGCCTAGCACCTGGTCTGTCGGTGTTCGCAGGTCCACCTACTTCACAGGCGCGGGGGCCGGCTCTGCCCCTCTGAAGGCAGCTTGGCCGCTTCAGCCGGTGGGTCGCAGGTTCACCTATCTTGAAGTCGCAAGGGGTGTCTCTGCCCCTCCGCGGGTGTCTGGGCCTGTTCTGCCTGTGGGTCGCATGTCCGCGTTCCTTGCAGACGTGCAGTGGCTCTGCCCAACCCCCAACCAGGGTGATGTGTCTTTCACGATGGCGGGCCGCTAGACCTGTTCTATGGGTGGCTCGCAGGTCCGCCTACCTTACAGGCGCGGTTGGCGGCTCTGCCCCTCCCTTCTCCATGTGTTTTTAAAGTTAACAAATATGAGAATTCCTGTCTCCATTTCTCTGTACCCTATTCAGCACATGCATTTTTATATTCACATATAGAATCCTACCTGGTATCACATGTACATACTTGTGAGGTTGCTGACTTTGCAAATACAAATTGTGAGAAGGGATCACTCCTCCTAAATGCTGTTGGAACTTACAATTCAAACTATGGGTGAGCTCCCTAGTTGAACAACATTATACATAAATCGATGCTCAGGAAAATGAAGATTTTTGGATTTGTGGATGATATATAATTCATGATGTATTTAGATTGGCATATATATTGCTACTTTTTAATGTATACGTGTGTGTGTGTGTGTGTGTGTGTGTGTGTGTGCATATATATATGTATAAACTCTCCAGATTTTTCAAAATATGAAATGTATGTGTCTTATTATATACTCCCTAAATTCATTGATGTTCATGAATGTGGATTTATATTCAACTTTTCATAAGAATGTTCTCAGAAATATTAATCCACCTGAAATACATATTTGTTTCCTAATACTGAAAACTAACTTCAGTGAATGGTGCATACAAATCCTAATATTGCTATAGTAAACGACTCAGTTTAACGTCAATGCAAGTAGATTCCTATGGGACATGATATGTATTTTGACGTTCATTTTTATTCAAAACTGGTACATTAATATTTCTTCAGTTTTTGCACATAATAGAATACATATTTCATTCACAAATTCACAAATTTATAGGCATTTTTTTCACTTTCAATTACTTCCTGCTTCAGAACATATGTATTCCCCCAGGTTTCTTGACTGCTCTTTTAATGAGACTTCTTTCCAAGCACATTATTTTCAATTTCCAAAATCATTTTAGAAGCAAAGCTCACACACACTTCATGATAAACAATAACAGTGATATTACCATTAGGTGTATAACTGGTTGGAATGATTGTATGAATATCAATATAAGATTTCCAGTATATATTCAGATATCAATTCAATCCATTATTTAAATTTGGAACCAGTTATATTATTTATTCACATTATGGTCTATTCATGCATTATCTTTATATTCAATAACACAGAGTATACCTATTTGTACCCACAATACTAAATTATATGTCTTCAAAATATTGCTCCCAGAAATGGTGGAAGAAATACTCATGTCACCTGATCTATATATACATTAATCACAGTAATATTGTGGAAACAAAAAGCAAGGTCACACTTATGATTGTACCAAATCCTAAATGGAAAAGTGAGCATGGATTAAAAAAAATCCATGTCCAGGTTGCCTAATGCTCTCAAAAGTGAATCCTATTGGTGACTACATATTTGTTTCTTCCTGAAATTACATATTCAACCTCAACCCTGTTGAAAATGTCTAATCCTATCACTCACTTTATACTTTGCCTGATTTCCTAATGTCTCTATTGAAATCTGATTTCCTGTATTTTTTCCCCAGTTCATCATTATGACTGACTCTTCACATGTGCTGACATTTACTTTCACTCTCTACCCAAAACCCTATTGCTAAAGATCTTTTGGTCCAAATGCTATACACACTCTTCATTCTAAATCTACCGAATATCTTCCTAATCCACCAACTATCCCTTTTGGACTGGATTTTCTCTTCGACATTCAATCATCCAAAAGACAAGGTCCTATGCCATTGTATATCAATTAATCTGAGACACCTGTGCAGAACATAATTCAAAGCTAAGAATCAAAATAGTGGGGCCAATTCCCTTCTGTGCTTCAAAAATTACCTAGATTTCTTTTTTCATACTTATATTTCACCTATATATTCTTGAAAATATCGCAAAATTCCAATACCATTATTCATCCAAGAGAATGATTCCTAACCCAAATGGAAGCTGTTATTAACCTTAACCATACAATGTTTCCTCAATCTAACTTTACAGAAGAGGAGGGACAGAATTAGTCTTCCAATACAGGAGTGTAGGGGATCTTCCACCTGCTGAGAACCTCAAAGTTCCATGCAGAAATGATTCCTGGAGAAGATGTAGGCAGCTATGAAGGACCTGAGAGAGCAAAAGTCATCTTCCATGGCAAACAACCCGGTCAGGATGAAGGGAAGTGTCAGAATAAGCCTCACTCTTCTTAATGTAGAGAAGATGGACCAAACCAGTCCAGTGTAGACAGCTGTTCCCGGCTGCCTATGGTTGATATACAATCCTCAGTTGTGAACGTATCACAGGAAATAGGGGCAGCCTCAATCTCATGGGAACCTTGGAAGCAAATTTTAGGACAAAGTGGTTTCCAAAGCAGTGACCTCATTCAGTTCACAAAGGAGGTGACCTTCCTCACTTCTTTGGTGATAGAACTCTCTGAACTTGGGATCGAGGAAGCCAGGCTACCAGAGGCAGTCCCAGTACCATTCCCAGTGGGTTCACTTATTTGGATTTACCAAGAACAGAGTCAGTCTTTCTTGGTACCTACTGATGTGAGAATGGCCAAATTTCAGGAGAGCTCAGAAGAGGGGCCTTTCCTGAGAAAGCAGGAAGTTGCTCACAGCTGGCTCCTGACCACTTCACAGATTTGGCCAAAAAGACCAGATCTGAGACAGGACAGAACATTTCAGGGAACATAATAAGGCCCACAAGTCAGAGGACACTCCGGATAGTCACAGACCTCTTTGGGGGAAGGAGGTGCCTTTGTGGGTGTGGGTGTGAGTTTGTGGTTTTGTCTCATTTTCTGAGAATAGGTAAAAAAGGCGGTTTGTTTGGTTTGGAGTGGACTGTTCCTAGTAAGTCGTTTCACAAAGTGAGTGTTTCTATGTCTGTGTATCCCACTGTGTCTGTGGTTGTAGACATTTGAAAAGAGAATTCATCAATGGATGTTTCCTGTTTAGTAGAAACCTACCCAGCATTCATTCTGCCCAATTGATGAATGGACTGTGGCTTCCCTTATGGATGGGCAACACCTACTAATTTCCTAAGTTCCTGTTTTCTTCCTGATTCTGGCCACTCTCCAGAATAGGCTCATGGTTTTGTGTCCAAGATATGTACCACCTCCAAGCTCTGTGACAAGGCCATGTAATGGATAGCTAAAGGGAATGGCTAGCATCTCAAAAAACTCAGATATCAGTGTGACCAGGAAAGCCTCAGTGGAGAAACTCTGCTTTGGGTTTTTTGCTAACCAATTCTTCTCTTCCCCTGAATGTGAGGAAGGTCTTGGCCTCAAGACACCGCTTTGTGAAGCCTGAAGAAAACAGTTTTAAAATGGAAATAAATGGGCATCACCTGTGGCTCTTTGTTAATTTCTTTGGAAATGGATGTGTCGGAATCAGTCTCTTGGCCCTGTGTGAGGCTGTGGCTTAGGTTCTCAGCATCTGATGGATCTAAAGAATGATCCCATGTGTGCATCCAAAACCAAAATGGGAAAAAGATCAGTAATTGTTGATGAAGTCTCTCGCCTTCCTCTCTTAGGTTCCTGACCAACATCAATTGAGAATAGAGATCCTTTGAATCAAATGAGTTCTTCTAAGCCCTGCAAAGGCTATCCCATACATGCTTGTGTTTTCTCATGACTCCAAATCACATAAAGAATCTATACCTGACAGTCAGTAGGCCTCAAATTTGAGAAGCAGAGCAGTATTAAAGGAAGGCATTTTTGATCCCTTGTGGTTCACAGGAAGGGTGTACAGGCCACCCTGCCTTTAGGAAAATGACGGGCAAGCGAGGTTATTTGGACTCTGTGTTGGGCTGCGCCCCTCATGGAAACATCCAGCCAGAGGTTATGAGAAGTGTCTATATGGAAGAAGATGAGGGCCATGTGGGAGTGTTTTGGTTTTAATTGTGGTTATTTGTGTGGAAGTTGGAAGCGATGACTGGGTCCACCTGGGCTTGAACTCTGGTGTGATACCCTATAGAGACTGAGTCCTGGAACTGACCTCAGAGAAGTATTGCCATGAATTGTGTTGGGATATTAGGAGGCCACACATGAGAGTCACCATTGAAAACTGAGATCTATTCCCAGTGTGGCTTTCCACAGAGCACTGGGAATCTCAGCCAAGGTATCACATAATTTTATTCTGAAACACTTGGCAGCAATAGTTGAGCGTCAAAACACAAATGCACTTCACATTGTAGACCTCAATGGGCCTGGCTTCATGTGGCCTTTTGGCCACTCTTTGGGAAGTCTTGGCAGTGAGAGTTCTCCAGATCTTTCTTTGAAATGAGCTTCTTCACCATTTAATGTTTACCGAATTAAATGAAACACTCAGTGCCTCCAACTTCAACCTTGAAAGATGGGCTCGATAAATACCATGAAATTTTTGAAATTCCCATATCCAGGAGGCACTGGAGAACCATTGGATATCCTGTTGGTGATCATGAGTGTACCAGACAGTGCCTTGATTGGCTGGGTTTCACGAAAATGGTGTAGAACAGAGATTCCAGTAAGTTGGAGCCTGCTGAATAGTGGGCCTAGAGCAAAGGTGGGCATGTGTGAGATAAAACATCTGTGGTGCTTCCATGTGGATTTCCCAATGGCTTCCAAATGGCTTGTGACTGACATGGTGCAGCCAGCAGACCCTTATATGTAAATGATTCTTGTTATATGGATAAGTTTCAGGGCAATGTTCAGAAACAGGTTCCTATGGTCAAGGGGTCAAGCTATGTTGGACAGAAGCCTGGTTTGTGCATTCTCCTGCAGACCCTGTCCCACCACACGTGACAGAACTCCCTCCAGCACTGTGTCCCAGGTGAACTCCTTGTATTTCGTGAAGCAAATACTGAACTCCCAGTATAGCAGCAAAAAATATCACAAAAATTGGAGGATGATCAAATGGCTTCACAGTCCACATGAGGAGACACTTAGCCCCAAGTGGAAACAGTTGACCCCGAAAGAGATAATTCAGCAATGCTGCCTCATGATCATTGGTAAATAAGAAAGCATCTCCTCCAGGTCACATAGATGCAGACCCAGCTTTTATGGTCTCACTACAAAAAAAGCTAAAGCTCCTGACAACAACATATATTTCAAGAGCCCAACATCAGAGCCAGTTTTTCCAGAAGCCTTTAGGCTAGCAGAGCTCCATGTTTTTGGAGTGTTTACATTGTCCCTTACTTTTGGAATCTCGCCTTTACCTGCAAGTTTGTGAACTCCTGAGCATATTAAATTCCAGATATGTATTCACAGATTTTCTTACTCATCTCCTCTACATGTGTTACTTGGGACGAAGTTAAGGTCAAGGCATTGTTGTGGATGAGAGTCGGAAGATTTTTGTGTAGCACATATTTGCATACACATTGGATTCATTTTCCAATTTTCCTTTCGAAATACTGAATCCCTGAAACTAACCCATACCCTACAAGACTCTGACAACTAATCCTAACGTAATGGAGAAAAATAACCCAAACAGAACAGAAATACAAACATATCAGAGGAGGCATGGTGTACCATTGAATTAACTTTTCCATTATATAGGGAAGGAGTTTTAAATCTAGTCAATTTTTTGTTGAAAGAGTTGTCCATGTATTTTTAAACTTATCAAATATGTGAATTCCTGTCTCCCCCATTTCTTTGTATCCTATTCAGCACATGTATTTTTATATGCACATATAGAATTGTACCATGTATCACACATATATTCTTGTGAGGTGGCTGACTTGGCAGATACAAATTGTGAGAAAAGTTCACTCCTCCTAAACGCTGTTGGAACTGAAAATTCAACCTATGGGTGAGCTTCCTAGTTGAACAACATTATACATAAATCCATGTTCAGTAAAATGAATATTTTTGGATACTTGGATGATATATATTTCATGATGAATTTCGATTGGCATATATATTGCTAGTTTTTAATGTCTGTGTCTGTTTGTATATATATATATATATATATATATATATATATATATATATATATATATATATATATACTGTCAAGATTTTTCAAAATATGAAATATATGTGTATTTTGGCCACTCTTTGGGAAGCCTTACCTGTGAGAGTTCTCTAGAGCTTTCATTGAAATGATTTTCCTCAACATTTAATGGTTAATGAATGAATTGAAACCCACAGTGCCTCCAACTTCATCCTTGAAAAACGGCTCTATAAATACCATGAAATTCCCCTGACCAGGTGGCACTGGAGAACCTTTGGATGTCTTGTTGCTGATCATGAGTGTACCAGACAGTGCCTTAACTGACTCGATTTCATGAAAATTGTGTAGAACAGAGATGCCAGTAAGTTGGAGAGTGCTGAGAAGTGGGCCCAGAGCTGTGGTGTGCAGGTGTATGATAAAACATCTGTGGAGGGGCCATTTGGGTCTGCCATTGACTTCCAAATGGCTTGTGGCTTACATGGTGCAGCTAGCCGACCCTTATCTGTAAAGGCATCTTGTTATATGTAAAGGTTTCAGGACAATGTTCAGAATCAGTTTGCTATGGATAATGTTGCAAGTTATGTGGGATAGAAGTCTGGTTGGTGAATTCTCCTGTAGACCCTGACCCTCCACACGTGACAGAACTCGCTCCAGCACTGTGTCCCAGTTGAACTCCTTGTATTTCATGAAGGAAAAACCAAAAGCCCAGTGCAGCAGCAAGAAACACCACGAAAATTGTAGGATGGCCAATTGGCTTCACAGTCAAGACGGGGAGACACTTACCCCTCCGTGGCCACAGTTTACCTTCAAAGGAAGAATTGAGCACTGCTGCCTCATGTTCTTTTGGAAAATAAGAAACCATGTCCTCCAGGTCAGATAAATGAAGACCCATCTTTGATGGTATCACTACAAAGGAAACTAAAGCTCCTGACAACAACATATATTTCAAGTGCCCAACCTCAGAGGCAGTTTCTCAAGAAGTCTTTAGGCCAGCAGAGTTCCATGAATTTGGACTGTTTATCCTGTCCCTTAAGTTTGAAAACTCCTCTAAAATGCCCAAGCTTGTGAACTCCTGAGCATTTTCCATTCCAGATATGTATTCACAGATTTTCTAACTCTTGTCCTCTAATTGTGTCTTACTTGGGTGAAGGTAATGTCAAGGCATTGCTCTGAATGAGAGTGGAAAGTTTTTTTGTAGCGTATATTTGCATACACAATGGATTCATTTTCCTTTATTTCCATTTGAATTACTGAATCCATGACACTAACGCATACCCTACTAGACTCTGACTACTAATGCTAATATGATGGAGAAAAATAACCCAAACAGAATAGAAATACAAGCAGTTCAGAAGAGGCATGTTGTATAGTTGGACTTGCCTTTTGCATGATAAAGGGTAGTTGTTAAAAATCTGGTTAATTTTTAATTGATATAGTTCTCCATGTGTTTTGAAAGGTATCAATATGTGAATTCCTGTCTCCCTTTCTCTGTTGCCTATTCAGCACATGTATTTTTATATGCACAAATAGAATCCTACCTGGTACCACACGTACATTATTGTGAGGTGGCCTACTTGGCAGATACAAATTGTGAGAAGAGATCACTCCTCCTAAACGATGTAGGAACTATAAATTCAACCTATGCGTGAGCTTCCTAGTTGAACAACATTACACATAAATCCATGTTAAGTAAAATAAATATTTTTGGATCTGTGTATGATGTGTATTTCATGATGAATTTTGATTGGCATATATATTGCTACTTTTTAATATCTCTGTATGTGTTTTGTGAAAAATCTGCACTCTATAGATTATTCAAAATATGAAATATATGTGTCTTATTATACACTCCTTAAATTCATTCATGTTCATGTATGAGACCACGGCTCATGCAACAGCAAAAGACATTTATTGAGGCTCCAATCCAGTATGCTAGGGCTCCGTGGTCACTCAAGAAGGGAGAGCAGCCCAGATCTCCGAGCTGAGGTTGAGCAGTGCTTAAGTACACTTTTTGGGGAGGGCGAGACTTTACATATATCACAGTATCTTTTAACAAATCATCATACACTGCGGGAAAATCAAACAACAAATCCTAAACATGATTAGTTCATTCATTGGTGGGAACATGTCAGGCAGGAGGGATAGGTCAGTTCTACAGCGGGGTACAGATTCAAATTGATTAGATTAGGCCCTGCGATGCATATGTGCCAAGCCACACAGGGTCCTAGGTTATTAAACAACCAGGCGATCAGGGGGAATATTTACTGGGCAGTCCAGAAATTGTCCTACAAGTAACAGGAATTTCAGATTTTTCATGTAGCATAGGAACTTAACAATACCTGGTCCTTTACATTTTAAATCAGGCCTTGAATCTTAGAAACTTTACAAACCCGGTCTTTTACACTTTAATTTTACACTTTAATTTCAATTTCTTTTACCTTAAAGATCACTCCTGGTTCACAAGAAGGGTGTCCAAGCCACCCTGACTTTAGGCAAATGAGGGGCAAGGGAGCTTATTTTGGACACTGTCTTGGGCTGTGCCCCTCATGGAAACCTCCAGCCATATGTTATGATGAGTGTCTTTATGGAAGAAGATGAGGGTCATGTAGGAGTGTTTTGGTTTTAATTGTGGTCATTTGTGTGGCGGTTGGAAGAGATGACTTGGTCCACCAGGGCTTGAACTCTGCTCTGATACTCCTTAGAGACTGAGTTCTGGAACTGACTTGAGAGAAGTATTGCCATGAATTGTTTTGGGATTATAGGAGGCCACACATGAGATTAGCCCTTGGAAACTGAGATCTAGGCCCAGGGTGGCTTTCCACCGAGCACTGGGAATCTCAGCCAGGGTAACACATGATTTTTTTACTGAAAGACTTGGAAGTCATAGTTGAGACTCAAAACACACATGTACCTCATATTGTAGACCTCAATGAGCCTGGCTTCATGTGAACTTTTGGGCACTCATTGGGAAGCCTTGCCTGTGAGAGTTCTTCAGAGCTTTCATTGAAATGAGCTTACTCACCATTTAATGGTTCCTGAATGAATTGAAACCCACAGTGCCTCCAACATCATCCTTGAAAAATGGCTATACAAATACCATGAAATTTTTGAAATTTCCATGACCAGGTGGCACTGGAGAAACTTTGGATGTCCTGTTGCTGATCATGTGTATACCAGACAGTTCCTTGATTGACTGGTTGTCATGAAAATGGTATAGAACCGAGATGTCAGTAAGTTGGAGCCTGCTGAGTATTGGGGCTAGAGCAGTGGACTATACGTTTGTGAATAAATATCTGTGGTGGGACCACGTGGATCTGCCTTTGGCTTCCAAAATACTTGTGACTGATATGGTGCAGGCAGCAGACCCTTATATGTAAAGGCATCTTGTTTTATTGAGAGGTTTCAGGGCAATGTTCAGAATCTGGTTGCTATAGTCAAGGGGAAAGCTATGTGGGATAGACCCATGTTTCGAACATTCTCCTGAAGACCCTGACCAATCACACGTGTCAGAGCTCCCTCCAGAATTGTGTCCCAGTTGAACTCCTTGTATTTCATTAAGCCAATTCCAAACTCCCAGTGCAGCAGTAAGAAACACCACAAAAATGGAGGATGACCAAATGGCTTCACAGACCACACGGGGAGACACTTAAATCCCAGTGGCCACAGTTTACCAAGAAAGAATTCAGAACTGCTGCCTCATGTTCATTAGAAAATAAGGAACCATTTCCTCCAGGTCACACAGATGCAGACCCACATTTGATGGTGTCACAATGAGGAAGCTAAATCTCCTGACAACTTCATATATTTCATGTTCCCAACCTGAGAGGCATTTTCTCAAGAAGTCTTAAGGCCAGCAGAGCTCCACGTTTGTGGAGTGTTTAACCTCTCCCTTACTTTTGGAAACTGCTCTACCACATCCAATGTTGTGAACTCCTGAACATTTTCAGTTCCACATATGTAATCACAGGTTTTCGAACTCCTCTCCACTAATTGTGTCTTACTTGGAGTGAAGTTAATGTAAAGGAATTGTTCTGGATGAGAGTGGCAAGATTTTTGTGTAGCACATATTTGCATTCACATTAGATTTATTTTCCTATTTTCATTTGAAATACTGATCCCCGACACTAACACATACCCTAATAGACTCTGACTACTAATGCTAATATGATGGATAAAAAGAAAACTAACAGAATAGAAATACAGGCCTTTAATAGGAGGCATGGTATATACTTGGAATTGCCTTCTGCTTTATCAAGGGTATGTGTTATAAATCTTGTCAAATTTTCATTGTAATATTTCTCCATGAGTTTTATATGTGTATATATATATATATATATATATATATATATATATATATATATACTCTCTAGATTTTTCAAAATATGAAAAACATGTGTCTTATTAAACACTATCTAAATTCATTCATATTCATGTATGTGGATATAAAATCAACTTTTCATAAGATTATTCTCAGAAACATTCAACCACCTGAAATACATATTTGTTTCCTCGTCCTGAGAACTAACTTCAGTGAATCGTGCTTACAAACCCTAATATTTTTACAGTAACTGACACAGTTTATCATCAAAGCAAGTAGATTCCTATAGGACATGATGTGTATATTGATGTTCATTTTTATTCAACACTGGGACATTAAAATTTCTTCATTTTATGCACATCGTAGGATATATATTTCCTCCACAGGTTAGCAAATATATAGGCATTTGTTTCACTTTCAATCACTTCCTGCTTCAGAACACATGTATTCCTCAATGTTTCTTGACTGGTCTGTTCATGAGACTTCTATCCAAACACATTATTTTCGATTTCCTTTATCACTTTAGAAGCAAAACGGACACACACTTCATGATAAACCATCACTGTAATATCACCATTAGATGTATTACTGGTTGGGATGAATGATTATATATCAATAAAAGATTTTTTATATATTTTCTGATATCAATTCAATACATTGTTTAAAGTGTAACAAGTTATATTATTTATTCACAGTATGGTCTATTCATGCATTATCTCTATATTCATAGACACAGGGTACACCTGGTTGTACCCCCAATACTAATCTATACATATTTGAAATATTGCTCCCAGAAATGGTGGAAGAAATACTCATGTCACCTGATCTACATATGCATGTTATCACTGTAATATTCTGGACACAAAATGCAAAAGCCACACGTATGATTGTACCAAAGCCTAAAGGTAAACTGAACATGGATTACTAAAAACATCCCTGACCAGGTTGCCTAATGCTCTCAAATGTCAATACTATTGCTGGCTACATATTTGTTTCTTCCTAAGATTATATATTCAACCTCAAAACTGTTGAAAATGTTTAATTTTTTCACTCACTTGATACTTTTGCCTGATTTCCTAATGTCTCTATTGATATCTACTTTCCTACATATTTTCCGCAGTTCAACATTGTGACTGACCCTTCACAGGTGCTGACATTGACATTCACTCTGTAACGGAAACACTATTGCTAAAGATCTTTGGTCCAAATCCTATACTCGCTCTTCTTCCGAAACATACTGACTATCTTCCTGATCCTATCGACTATCCCTTTTTGAGTAGATGTTCTCTACTACATTCAATCATCCACGGTACAAGATCCTATGCCATTGTATATCGATTTTTCTGAAACATGTATCTAGAACGTAATTCAAAGCTACGTATCGCAATCAGTTGCCCAATGCATTTCTGAGCTTCAAATCTTACCTAGATTTCTGTTTTCATACTTATATTTTATCTCTATATTCCTATAAATATTGCAGGTTCCCAATACCATTATTCATCCGGCATAATGATTCCTTACCCAAATCGAACCTGTTATTAACCCTAACCATACACTGTTGCTTCAATCTAAAATTACAAAAGAGCAGGGACAGAGTTCACCTTACAATACAGGAATGTAGGGTATCTTCCAACTGCTGAGAACCTCAAAGTTCGATGCAGAAATAATCCCTGGAGAAGATGTCAGCAGCTATGAAGGACCTGTGAGAGCAAAAGCCATCTTCAATGGCAAACAATCTAGACAGGAAAAAGGGATGTGTATGCATCAGCCTCTCTCTTTTTAATGTAGAGAAGATTGACCTAACCAGACCTGCATGGAGAGCTGTTCCCAGGTGCCTATTTTGATATACAATTGAAACTAGTCAAATTTTCAAAGGAAGTAGGGGCAGCCTCTATCTAATAGAACCCTTGGAAGCAACGGTTAGGGCAAAGTTGTTGCCAAGGCAGTGACCTCTTTCAGTTCCTGAAGGAAGTGACCTACCTAACTTCCTTGGTGATGGAACATTCAGAAATTTTGATGCAAGAAGCCAGGCACCGAGAGCCAATCCCAGTCCCTGTCCCAGTGGGCTCACTTGTTTGGATTTACCAAGTACAGATCAGACCTTCTTGGTACCTACTGATGTGAGGATGGCCAAATGTCAGTAGAGCTCTGAAGAGAAGCTTTTCCTGAGATAGCAGGTAGTGGCTAACGGTTGGCTCCTCAAAGCATCACAGAGTTGGCCAAGGAGACACGATCTGAGACAGGAGAGGCCATTTTGTGGGGAACATAGTATGGCCCACCAGTCAGAAGACATTCCGGATAGTTACAGACCTACTTTTGGGAAGGAGGTGCCTTTGTGTGTGGGTGTGAGTTTGCGGTTTTGTCTCATGTTCTGAGAATAGGTAAGAAAGGTGGTTGGTTTGGTTTGGAGTCGACTGTTTCTAGTAAGTCTTTTGACAAGGCGACATTCTATGTCTGTGTATCCACTGTGTCCGTGGTTTTAGACATTAGAAAAGAGAATGCATCAATGGAGGTGTCCTGTCTAGTAGAAAGCTTCCCAGCATTCATCCTGCTCAATTGATGAATGGACTGTGGTTTGCCTTATGGATCTTAAACACCTACTAACATCCTAAGTTCCTGTTTTCTTCCTGAATTCTGGCCACTCTCCAGAATAGGCTCATGATTTATTGTGCAAGATATGTACCACCTCCAAGCTCTGTGACATGTCCATGTTCTTGATAGCTGAAGGGAATGGGAACATCTCGGAAAACTCAGACATCAGTGTGAGCAGTAAAGTCTCAGTGGAGAAACCCTGCTTTGGTCCATTTGCTTAACTATGGTTCTATTGCCTTGAATGTCAGGAAGGTCTTTGCCTCAGGCCACCCTTTTGTGAAGCCTGAAGAAACAGTTTTCAAATGAAAATGAATGGGCATCTCCTGTGGCTCTTTGCTTAATTGCTTTGAAAAGGATGGTGTCTTAATCAGACATTAGGCCCTGTTTGAGGCTGTGGCTAAGATTCTCAGCTCCTGATAGATGTAAAGAAGATCCCATGTGTGCATCCAAAACCAAAATGGCAAAAAGATCAGTCATTGTAGATGAAGTCTCTTGCCTTCCTCTGATAGATTCCGGAACTCCATCAAGTGAGAATAGGATTCCTATGGGTCAAATGAGTTATTCAAATCCTGCAGAAGTACTTGGGTTCTCTCATGATGCCAAATCACATAATGAATCTATACCTGACTGTCAGTAGGCCTCAAATTGGAGAAGCAGAGCAGCATTAACAGCAGGCCTA
Source organism: Callospermophilus lateralis (assembly GCF_048772815.1). Taxonomy (NCBI): domain Eukaryota; kingdom Metazoa; phylum Chordata; class Mammalia; order Rodentia; family Sciuridae; genus Callospermophilus; species Callospermophilus lateralis. The sequence continues at coordinate 574,202 of NW_027514450.1, read as the reverse complement.
TTTGATCACTCCTGGTTCAAAGGAAGGGTGTCCAGGCCACACTGAATTTAGACAAATGAGGGGCAAGGGTGCATATTTGGGACATTGTCTTTGGCTGCGCCCCTCATGGAAACCTCCAGCTAGAGTTTATGATGAGTGTCTATACGGCTGAAGATGAGGGCCATGTGGGAATGTTTTGGTTTTAATTGTGGTCATTTGTGTGGTGGTTGGAAGAGATGACAGGGTCCACATGGTCTTGAACTCAGGTGTGATTCCTCTTAGAGACTGAGTTCTGGAACTGACCTCAGAGAAGTATTGCCATTAATTGTGTTGGCATTGTAGGAGGCCACACATGAGAGTTGCCTTTGAAACCTGAGATCTAGGCCCAGGATGGCTTTCCTCAGAGAACTGAAAATCTCAGCAAGGATATCGCATAATTTTATTCTGAAAAACTTGGCAGCCATAGTTAAGAGTCAAAAGACACATGGACCTCCCGTTGTAGACATCCATAGGCCTTGCTTCATGTGACCTTTTGGCCAGTGTTTGGGAAGCCTTGCCTGTTAGAGTTCCTCAGAGCTTTCATTGAAATGAGCTTCCTCCCCATGTAATGGTTCCTTGAAGAATGGAAACCCCAAAGTGCCTCCAACTTCATTCTTGAAAAATGGATAGATGAATACCATGATATTTTTGAAATTCCCAATGACCAAGTGGCACTGGAGAACCATTGGATGTTCTGTTGCAGACAGTCCCTTGATTGTTGTGTTACAGACAGTGCCTTGATTGACTGGGTTTCATGAAAATGGTGCAGAACAGAGATGCCAGTAAGGTGGAGCCTGCTGAGTAGTGGGCCTAGAGCAGTGGTGGGCAGGTGTGTGATAATACAACTGTGATGTCACCATGTGGATCTGCCATTGGCTTCCAAATAGCTTGTGACTGACTTGGTACAGCCAGCAGACCATTATATGAAAAGGCATCTTGTTATATGGAGAGGTTTCAGGGCAATGTTCACAATCAAGTTGCTATGGTCAAGGGGGCAAGTTATGTGGGATAGAACCCTGGTTGGTGAATTCTCCTGCACACCCTGACCCAACACACGTGACAGAACTCCCTCCAGCCCTATATCCTAGTTGAACTCCTTGTATTTCATGAAGCAAATACCAACCTCCCATTGCAGCATCAAGAAACACCACAACCTCGCCAGCACTTGTTGTTGTTTGATTTCATAATGGCTGCCAATCTTACTGGAGTGAGAAAAGGGTTCTCTTGTACATTGCTGGTGGGGCTGCAAATTGGTGCGGCCAATTTGGAAAGCAGTATGGAGATTCCTGGGAAAGCTGGGAATGGAACCACCATTTGACCCAGCTATTATTGCCCTTCTCGGACTATTCCCTGAAGACCTTAAAAGAGCGTATTACAGGGATACTGCCACATCGATGTTCATAGCAGCACAATTTACAATAGCTAGATTGTGGAACCAACCCAGATGCCCTTCAATGCATGAATGGATTAAAAAAATGTGGCATCTATACACCATGGAGTATTACGCAGCACTAAAAAATGACAAAATCTTGGAATTTGCAGGGAAATGGATGGCACTAGAGCAGATTATGCTTAGTGAAGCTAGCCAATCCCTAAAAAACAAATACCAAATGTCTTCTTTGATATAATGAGAGCAACTAAGAATAAAGCAGGGAGGAAGAGCAGGAAGAAAAGATTAACATTAAACAGAGACATGAGGTGGGAGGGAAAGGGAGAGAAAAGGGGAATTGCATGGAAACGGAGGGAGACCCTCATTGTTATACTAAATTACATATAAGAGGTTGTAAGTGGAATGGGAAAATAAACAAGGTGAGAAATGAATTACAGTAGAAGGGGTAGAGAGAGAAGATGGGAGGGGAGGGGAGGGGGGATAGTAGAGGATAGGAAAGGTAGCAGAATACAACAGTTACTATTATGGTATTATGTAAAAATGTGGATGTGTAACCCATGTGATTCTGCAATCTGTACTTGGGGCAAAAAAGGGAGTTCATAACTCACTTGAAGCTAATGTATGCTAATGTATGAAATTTGATATGTCAAGAGCTTTTTAGGGTTTTGAACAACCAATAAAAAAATAAAATTAAAAAAAAAAGAAAGAAACACCACAAAAAAGGGCAGGATGACCAAATGGCTTCACAGTCCACTCAGGGAGACAATAAGCTTCCAGTGGCCACAGTTTACCAACAAAGAGAGAAATCAACACTGCTACCACATGTTCAATGGAAAATAAGAAACGATGTCCTCCAGGTCACATAGATGCAGATCCAGGTTTGATGGTCTCACCAGAAATGAAGCTAAAGCTCCAGACAACAAGATATATTTCAAGTGTCCAAACTCAGAGGCAGTTTTACAAGAAGGCTATTGTCCAGCAGAGTTCCATGTTTGTGGAGTGTTTACACAGTCACTTACTTTTGGAAACTCCTCTACCACCTCCAAGATTGTGAACTCCTGTGCATTTTCCATTCCAGATATGTATTCACAGATTTTCTAACTCTTCTCTTCGAATTGCATCTTACATGGGGTGAAGGTAATGTCAAAGGATTTATCTGCATGAGAGTGGGAAGACTTTTGTGTAGGACATATTTGCATACATATTGGATTCATTTTCCAATTTTCCATTTCAAATACTTTATCTCTGACACTAAACTACACCCTACTAGTCTCTGACTACTAATCCTAATATGAGGCAGAAAAATAACCCAAACATAATAGAAATACAAGCAGTTCAGAGGAGGCATGGTGTATAGTTGGACTTGCCTTTTGCATTTTAAAGGTTAGGGGTTATAAATCTAGACAATTTTTTGTTGCAATAGTTGTCCATGTGGTTTTAAAGATAACAAATATGTGAATTCTTGTCTCTCTTTCTCTGTAGCCTACTCAGCAAATATATTTTTATATACACATAGAGAATCCTACCTGGTACTACACGTACATTCTTGTGAGGTGGCTAACTTGGCAGATACAAATTGAGAGAAAAGATCACTCCTTCTAAATGTCGTTGGAACTGAAAATTCAACCTATGGGTGAGCTTCCTAGTTGAACAAAATTATACACAAATCCATGTTCAGTACAATGAATATTTTTGGATCTGTGGATGATATATATTTCATGGTGAATTTTGATTGGCATATATTGCTATTTTTAATGTTTCTGGGTGTGTATGTGTGTGTGTCTGTGTGTGTGTATATATATATATATATACACTCTCTCCTTCTATTTTTCAAAATATGAAATATATGTGTCTTATATACACTACCTAATTTTATTCATGTTCATTTGAGAATAATCAACTTTTCACAAGATTATTCTCAAAAAATTTCATCCACCTGAAATACATATTTGTTTCCTAGTACTGAAAACTAACTTCAGTGAATGGTGCATACAAATCCTAATATTTCTATAGTAACTGACACAGTTTATCATCAATGCAAGTAGATGCCTATGGGACATGATGTGTTTATCGATGTTCATTTTTATTCAACACTGGGACATTACAATTTCTTCAGTTTATGCACATCATAGGATATATATTTCCTCCACAGATTAGCAAATTTATAGGCATTTGTTTCACTTTCAATCACTTCCTGCTTTAGAACACATGGATTCCTCCATGTTTCTTGACTGATCTTTTCATGAGATTTCTTTCCAAACACATTATTTTCGAATTCCTTTATCACTTTTGAAGCAAAACGGACACACACTGCATGATAAATCATAACTATAATATCACTATTAGATGTATAACTGGTTGGAATGAATGATTTCATATTAATATAAGATTTCTTATATATTTTCAGATATCAATTCAATACATTTTGTAAAGTGGAACCAGTTATATTATCTATTCACAGTATGGTCTATTCATGCATTATCTCTATATTCATAGACACAGGTTACACCTCTTTGTACCCCCAATACTAATTTATACATCTTCAAAATATTGCTCCCAGAAATGGTGGAAGAAATACTAATGTCACCTGATCTACATATGCATGTTATCACAGTAGTATTCTGGACACAAAATGCAAAAGTCACATGTATGACTGTAACAAAGCCTAAACGGAAACTGAACATGGATTACTAAAAACATCCATGTCCAGGTTGCCTAATGCTCTCAAATGATCATCCTGTTGGTGACTACATATTTGTTTCTTCCTAAGATTATATATTCAACCTCAATACCATTGAAAATGTCTAATTTTTTCACTCACTTTGTACTTTGCCTGATTTCCTAATGTCTCTATTGATATCTACTTTCCTACATATTTTCTCCAGTTCAACATTGTGACTGACCCTTCACATGTGCTGACATTGACATTCACTCTCTAACCGAAACCCTATTGCTTATGAACTTTGGTCCAAATCCTATACTCACTCTTCTTCCGAAACATACTGACTATGTTCCTGATCCTATCGACTATCCCTTTTTGAGTAGATGTTCTCTACTACATTCAATCATCCAAGGTACAAGATCCTATGCCATTGTATATCGATTTTTCTGAAACATGTATCTAGAACGTAATTCAAAGCTACGTATCGCAATCAGTTGCCCAATGCATTTCTGAGCTTCAAATCTTACCTAGATTTCTGTTTTCATACTTATATTTCATCTCTATATTCCTATAAATATTGCAGGTTCCCAATACCATTATTCATCCCGCATAATGATTCCTTACCCAAATCGAACCTGTTATTAACCCTAACCATACACTGTTGCTTCAATCTAAAATTACAAAAGAGCAGGGACAGAGTTCGCCTTACAATACAGGAATGTAGGGTATCTTCCAACTGCTGAGAACCTCAAAGTTTGATGCAGAAATGATCCCTGGAGAAGATGTAGGCAGCTATGAAGTATCTGAGAGAGCAAAATCCATCTTCATGGCAAACAACCTGAACAGGACGAAGGGATGTGTATGCATCAGCCTTTCTCTTCTTAATATAGAGAAGATGGACCTAAGCAGGCCTGCGTGGAGAGCTGTTCCCAGGTGCCTATTTTGATATACCATTGTAACAAGTCAAATTGTCACACAAAGTAGGAGCAGCCTCCATCTCATGGAACCCTTGGAAGCAACGGTTAGGACAAAGTTGTTGCCAAGGCAGTGACCTCATTCAGTTCCTGAAGGAAGTGTCCTAGCTAACTTCCTTGGTGATGGAACTCTCTGAAATTGTGATGCAAGAAGCCAGGCACCGAGAGCCAGTCCCAGTCCCAGTCCCAGTGGGCTCACTTGTTTGTATTTACCAAGTACAGATTCAGACCTTCTTGGTACCTACTGATTTGAGGATGGCCAAATGCCAATTGAGCTCTCAAGAGAGGCCTTTCCTGAGATAGCAGGTAGTGGCTAACTGCAGGCTCCTCAAAGCATCACAGAGTTGGCCAAGGAGACAAAATCTGAGAGAGGAAAGGCCATTTCGAGAGGAACATAGTATGGCCCACCAGTCAGAGGACACTCCAGATAGTCACAGATCCACTTTTGGGAATGAGGTGACTTTATGTGTGTGGGTGTGAGTTTGTGGTTTTGTCTCATATTCTGCGAATAGGTAAAAAAGGTGGTTCGTTTGCTTTGGAGTCTACTGTTGATAGTAACTCTTTTGACAAGGCGAGTGTTTCTATGTCTGTGTATCCACTGTGTCCGTGGTTTTAGACATTAGAAAAGAGAATGCATCAATGGAGGTGTCCTGTCTAGTAGAAAGCTTCCCAGCATTCATCGTTCATAAGTGATGAATAGACTGTGGCTTGTCTTATGGATAGGAAACAACTACTAACTTCCTAAGTTCCGGTTTTCTTCCTGAATTCTGGCCACTCTCCAGAATGAGCTCATGATTTATTGTCCAAGATATGTACAACCTCCATGCTCTGTGACATGGCCATGTTCTTGATAGCTGAAGGGAATGGGAACATCTCAGATATTAGTGTGACCAGTAAAGTCTCATTGGAGAAACGCTGCTTTGGGCCATTTGCTTACCTATGGTTCTGTTGCCTTGAATGTCAGGAAGGTCTTTGTTTCAAGCCACCCCTTTTTGAAGCCTGAAGAAACAGTTTTCAAATGGAAATGAATGGGCATCACCTGTGGCTCTTTGCTTAATTTCTTTGGAAAGGGATGTGTCTTAATCAGACACTAGGCCCTGGTTGAGGCTGTGGCTAAAATTCTCAGCTCCTGATAAATCTAAAGAAGATCCCATGTGTGCATCCAAAACCAAAATGGCAAAAGGATCAGTCATTGTGGATGAAGTCTCTTGCCTTCCTCTGTTAGGTTCCTGACGTCCATCAAGTGAGAATAGGATTCCTATAGGTCAAATGAGTTATTCAAAGTCCTGCATAAGTGCTTGGTTTCTCTCATGATGCCAAATCACATAAGCAATCTATACCTGACAGTCAGTAGGCCTCAAATTGGAGAAGGAGAGCAGTATTAACGGCATGCCTATTTGATCACTCTTGGTTCACAGAAAGGGTTTCCAGACCACCCTAAATTTAGACAAATGAGGGGCAATGGTGGATATTTTGGACACTGTCTTGGGCTGCATCCCTCATGGAAAGCTCCAGCCAGAGTTTATGATGAGTGCCTATATGGATGAAGATGAGGGCCATGTGGGAATGTTTTGGTTTTAATTGTGGTCATTTGTGTGGCAGTTGGAAGAGATGACAGGGTCCACATGGACTTGAACTCTGGTGTGATTCTCCTTGGAGACTGAGTTCTGGAACTGACCTCAGAGAAGTATTGCCATTAATTGTGTTGGCATTGTAGGAGGCCACACATGAGAGTTGCCCTTGAAACCTGAGATCTAGGCCCAGGATGGCTTTCCACAGAGAGCTGAAAATCTCCGCAAGGATTTCACATGATTTTATTCTGAAAAACTTGGCAGCCATAGTTAGAGTCAAAAGACACATGGACCTCACGTTGTAGACCTCAATGGGCCTGGCTTCATGTGACCTTTTGGCCAGTGTTTGGGAAGCCTTGCCTGTTAGAGTTCCTCAGAGCTTTCATTGAAATGAGCTTCCTCCCCATGTAATGGTTCCTGGATGAATGGAAACCCCAAAGTGCCTCCAACTTCATTCTTGAAAAATGGAAAGATAAACACCATGAAATTTTTGAAATTCCCAATGACCAGATGGCACTGGAGAACCATTGGATGTCCTGTTGCTGATCATGAGTGTAACAGACAGTGCCTTGATTGACTGGGTTTCATGAAAATGGTGTAGAACAGAGATGCCAGTAAGTTGGAGCCTGCTGAGTAGTGGGCCTAGAGCAGTGGTAGGCAGGTGTGTGATAATACATCTGTGATGTGGCCATGTGGATCTGCCATTGGCGTCCAAATGGCTTGTGACTGACTTGATGCAGCCAGGAGACCATTATATGAAAAGGCATCTTGTTATATGCAGAGTTTTCAGTGCAATGTTCAGAATTATGTTGCTATGGTCAAGGCGGCAAGCAATGTGGGATAGAAGCCCAGTTGGTGCATTCTCCTGCAGAGCCTGACCCACCACACGTTACAAGACTCCCTCATGCACTGTGTCCCAGTTGAACTCCTTGTATGTCATGAATCAAATACCAAACTCCCAGTGCAGCAGCAAAAAACACCACGAAAAGTGGAGGATGACCAAATGGCTTCAAAGTCCACACGGGGAGTCACTTTGCCCGAAGAGGCCACAGTTTACCTACAAAGAGACTTCAGCACTGCTGCCTCATGTTCATCGGAAAATAAGAAACCATGTCCTCCAGGTCACATAGATACTGACCCAGGTTTGATGGTCTCACTTCAAAGGAAGCTAAAGCTCCTGACAACAACATATATTTCAAATGCCCAAACTCAGAGGCAGTTTCTCAAGAAGTCCTTAGGCAAGCATAGCTCCATGATTGTGGAGTGTTTACACTGTCCCTTACTTTTGGAAACTCCTCTACCACCTCCAAGGTTGTGAACTCCTGAGCATTTTCCATTCCACATATGTATTCACAGATTTTCTAACTCTTCTTTTCTAATTGTGTTTTACCTGGGGCGAAGATAATTTCAAGGCATTTTTCTGGATGAGAGTGGGGATATTTTTTGTGGCACATATTTGCATACACATTGGATTTATTTTCCTATTTTCCATTTGAAATACTGAATCCGTGACACTAACCCATACTCTACTTGTCTCTGACTACTAATCCTAATAAGATGGAGAAAAATAACCCAAACAGAATATAAATACAAGCAGTTCAGAGGAGGCATGGTGTATAGTTGGACATGGCTTTTGCATGACAAAATGTAGGTGCTATAAATCTAGTCGATTTAAATTGAAATAGTTCTCCATGTATTTTTAAATTTAACAAATATGTGAATTCCTCTCTCCCCTTTTATGTAACCTATTGAGCACATCTATTTTTATATGCACATATAGAATACTACCTGGTATCAAACATACGTTCTTGTGAGGTGTCTGACTTGACAGATACAAATGATGAGAAGTGATCACTCCACCTAAACGCTATGGGATTTGAAAATTCATCCTATGTGAGAGCCTCCTAGTTGAACAATATTATACATAAATCCATGTTCAGTAAATTGAATATTTTTCTATCTGTGTAAGATATATATATCACGGTGAATTTCGATTGGCATATATATTGCTACTTTTTAATGTCTCTCTCTCTCTCTGTGTGTATATATACACACTCCAGATTTTTTTAAAATATAAAATATATATGCCTTATTATACACTCCCTAAATTTTTTCATATTCATGTATGTGGATTTATAGTCAACATTTCAAAAGGTTATTCTCTGAAATATTCATCCACCTGAAATACATATTTGCTTCCTAGTAGTGAAAACTAACTTCAGTGAATGGTGCATACATATCCTAATATTTCTACAATAATTGACCCAGTTTCTCATTAATGCAAGGAGATTCATATGGGACATGATGTGTATTTTCATGTTCATTCTTATTCGCCACTGGTACATTACTATTTCTTCAGGTAATGCACATAATAGAGTATATATTTCATCCACAAGTTAGCAAAATTATGGGAATGTGTTTCACTTTCAATAATTTTCTGTTTCAGAACACATGTATTCCTCCATGTTTCTTGACTGGTCTTTTCATGAGACTTCTTACCAAACCCATTATTTTCGATTTCCATAATCCCTTTTGAAGCAAAACTCACACACCGTTCATGATAAACCATAACCCTAATATTACCATTAGATGTATAACTGGATGGAATGAATGATTGTATATCAATATAAGATTTCTTATATATTTTCAGATATCAAATCAATCCATTATTTAAAGTGGAACCAGTTATATTATTTATTCACAGTATAGTCTATTCATGCATTGTCTCTATATTCATAGACACAGGGTACACCTCATTGTAAACTCAATACTAATTTATACGTATTCAAATTATGGCTCCCAGAAATGGTGGAAGAAATATTCATGTCACCTGATCTACATATACAATTTAACCCAGTAATATTCTGGACACAAAAAGAAAAGGTCACACTTATGTTTCTACCAAAGCCTAAATGTAAAGTGAACATGGATTACTAAAAACATCCATGTCCAGGTTGCCTAATGCTCTCAAAAGTCAATCCTATTTGTGACAATATATTCGTTTCTTCCTAAGATAATATATCCAAAATCAACCCTGTTGAAAATGCCTAATTCTGTCACACACTTTATACTTTGCCTGATTTCGTAATGTCTCTATTGATATCTGCTTTCCTACATATTTTCCCCAGTTCATCATTGTGATGGTTCATATGTGCTCACATTTACATTCACTCTCTAACCAAAACCCTATTGCTAAAAACTTTTGTTCCAAATCCTATACTCACTCTCCTTCCTAAACATACCGACTATCTTCCTAATCCTACCGACTATCCCTTTTTGACTGGATGTTCTCTTCTACATTCAATCATCCAAGTAATGTTCAGGTGAGCGTTGGAGGAAGAGACCACCAAGAGACTGTCTCATGGAACAGCAAAGGGTTTATTGGGGGTCCAGCATGCTGGGGCTCAGAGCTCCCTTGAATCGAGCAGAGAGCCCTGAGGACATCTTAAGCAGAGCTTATGTGTTTTCCTTGTAGAGGGCAGGGAGGGAAGTTTATTGATGGGTCAGGGCGAGTGGGCAGTTTGCATGCAACCGGGAGAGGGAGTACATTATATATTTTGGAAGTTGGAGACAGCACATTCTGGGAACAAGATTAGCAAACAGTTCTCAAGATTTCAACAGTGTTTTGTTAAGCATACAGAAAAAGAGGAAGTGACAAGTACCATTTTATTAACCTTTCATTCCCCACGTCTTCTTCTGGCTACTTTTAATCATAAAAGTGATCATTGGAGTGGTGTCACATTCTATGTCTGCTAGTGGGGTATTACCATAAGTTTAACTTGTCTAATTTGAGCTTGGAGAAATGAAAATACATGGTTGAGCAAACAGGGTTTTATAGTTAGCAAGAATGTGAGTATTATTATTGGACTGGCCAAGGTTGATAAACGTATAGTTAACCAGGGGGACTGTGTGAACCAAGACTCAAACCACCCTTTTTGGGCCTCTCTCTTTCGTTGACACTCTTCAAGGCATCCTTTTATTTTACTCATAAATTTTTTACAACTCCAGTATTGTTGCCATAAAAATAACATTCTTCCCTCAATGCAGCACAAAGGCACCATTCTCTCATGAAGAGGAGGTCCAACCCTCGATTGTTGTATGAAACAACATCAGAGAGAGAGGTTAAAGATTCCCACAAAGCTGTGATGGAGGTTTCTAATATCTTTAAGTTTTGGTCTATTGCTGCTTCTAATTGGGTATTTTGCTGTGTACCATGGACCAAGGCAGTGGTTCCTGTGACCTCCCCTGCAGCAACTCGTATTCCTAATAGGATGGCTGAAGTGAGGGATATATGTTCCCTGTGGAACCGGCTTGTATGCCCCCCTGTTTTATCTTCAAATGAACCTGCATCATGATAGAGCACTCTGGGTAACCTCTGCACCATTACACATTTAATCACCACTGTTGACCATTTAATGAAAACATAAAAATGTTTAAGTATATAGAATTATACTGTTGTAGGAACAGTCAAGACAAGGCACCTAAGATAGCACCAAAGCTAGGGAAACAGTCCTATTTGGTTGCAAACGGATTCAGAGGGCATTGCTTCTGTTGTAATCAATTAATCCCATGAACCCCAAGTTTAGGAAGTTTCAGAATTTTGTACCCAACATGTAAGGGAATGTGCTCAGAAGTTCACAGTCAGCAGAAATTCACAAAAAGCAGTTTTTTTATGTTTTTTTCCTCTGTTCTGAGCAAATTAACTTTTCAAGGACACCTGGGAGGGGGAGAGATATTTCATCCCTTTCTTTTTTCCGCTTGCCAGCTATTACCATGGAGCCAGTTGGTAACTTCTTTATCATAGAAATGTAGCCATCTCTTTGAAGCCCCAGCTCAAAGTCAGAGGCCTTGTTCACATATTTTGTGAAAAACTAGTAAGGGGGTGTCTAGCTTACAAGTACTGATTGTTTTAGCCAGTGGCCAAGTAGAACAGGGCCACATGAAAACAGGAAGTTTGTCTACACTGAACTCTTTTATAGGGACTCTTTTGCTGAACGTCCTAAAGTCAGCCATGGTGAAGACATCTGGAGAAGATCAGTTAAGACTTTTCTGTGGGTGTGGAACAGAGGGGAAAGAGAGGGAAGGCGGGACTTAGAGCAGTTCCGAGGATCTGAGAATGAGTACGGAGAGATGTAAAAGAATAATGGGAAAGGGGTTTGGGATTTTCTAGCAACAAAAACTTGAGCAGTAGAACAGGTAGAAAAGAGGGGAAGATGGGAGTGTGTATCCAAAAAGCCTGCTACCTCAGCAAGGGGGCAATGGTCTGAGAACCGGCGGATGTTTGGGTTGTTGATCTAGTAACGGGATGGGAGAAATCAGGTTGTTGAGGTGGGAGTGACAGCAGAGAGACTAGAGCAGAAGGGTGAGGGTGAGGATCTATTGGAGAAGCATAGTTCAGGATGTGAGCGAAGGACGGAAAAGGCCTCCACATAGGGGAATCTCTTTTCACGCCTTTGAGCCCTTCCCAAAGTTAAAAAGGTTCCACAGAATTTGAGGATCTAGAGACCCCTCTGGGGGCCATCGATTTAGGTTATCTTATTGGTAATATGGCCAATGCTGTGTACTGAATTTGATTAGGAGTTTGGGTTCCATCATGCAGCCCCTGTATGCTCACATCCCCTTGATTACAGAAGAAGTCGGCTTTTCCCACACACAGCCATGGCTGTTTGTGGCTTTGATAGTTCACCGGGCAAACATAGTAATCTAGGCTAGCCGACCTGCATCTGGCTCACGTGTCCCTACATCCATAATGTTTGTTTCCATGACATATGATACCGAAGGGATTTAATGGAATTTTAGTGGGATCCTCTTCTTCAGGGATATCTGAATAGGAAAGACATATAGCCAGCTGACAAATGTCTGGGTGGAGAGATGGCCACCAGGTCCCTAAGGGGGCTGTATGCAAGATTGATTAAACTTCTTGTCCAGTAGGATTTGTGATCAGCCATCGCTGCTGAAAGGGGTGATGAGGGTTAGAAATACTGGTGGTCAAGGGGAGAGTCTATAGCCTTATCCACACGGCGAATGTGCAATTTGAAAGGGTTACCAGTCTTTTCCAGTTTCCAGCCAATTCCAGTTTCCAGTCAATGTCTGCACAGGGCGCAGGCTTGAGATGAGAGGCATGGATCCAGGAAGTGATTCCATCTACCTTTACCACTGTAGGTGTTATAAGTAGCACCTGGAATGGTCCTTTCCAGCGGGGTTCCAGCGATGTCACCTGATGTCGTCTTACGAAGACAAAGTCTCTTACTTGATATCGATGTGGAGTCCCCTCATGCCCAGTTTGGTAGGCAGTGGCCAGCTGTTTTCACAGGTGTCACTGAATTCTTTCAAGAGCTTTAAGTCTGTCAAGCAAGCTGCTGTGGAAGGGATTGTAAGGTCTTAGAGTTGGTGTTAGGTCCCTTACTGGAGAAGGGGCACCATAGAGAATTTCATAGGGGGTGAGGTTACACTAAAATCAGAGTATTTTCTTCATTTAACAGTGCATAAGGCAGGAGCATAGTACAATCTTTTATTCGGGTCTCTAAGCTTAATTTTGTTAAGGTCTGTTTAATGGTTTGGTTCATTCTTTCTACCTGTCCTAAACTCTGGGGTCTATAAGCACAATGTAACTTCCAATTAATCCCCAGGGTCCTGGCTAACCCCTGACTTACCTGGGCCATGAACGCCGGTCCATTATCAGACCCTATTAACTTAGGCAGGCTGTATCTTGGAAAAATATCTTCTAGGATATTCTTGACCAAAATTTGCGCTATTTCTTTTTTTTTTTTCTTTTTTTTTGTGGGGAAGGCTTCAATGCATCCTGAAAATGTATCTACAAAGACTAGGAGATATTTAAGTCCATACCTTGCTGGCTTTATTTCAGTAATGTCCACTTCCCAGTATTGTCCTGGTTTGGTTCCTCGTAAGTGCTTTCATACAGGAAGCTTGGAAGGGTAAGCATTTACCAATTGATGAACCCGACAGGCTTTTGATACCCATTCAGTTATTTCCTTCACTGTGAGTCTGTTAGTGGAAAACTCTGTTCTTGATCCTTCAGGAATGCCTGCAGTTTCTTTGAACCAAGGTGAGTGAGTTGATGTACATTTTCTACTGACATAGTTAGAGCCGTGGCTCTTGGAGTTTTTACTGAAAGATTTAGAAATTCCACTTAAGGGCCTTCAGGGTTAAAATTTATTTTGGCCCAGAGCTTGGTGAGCAGATCTCCGCCGATCAATGGGGCCAGGCATTCTGGGACTACTAGGAAGGAGTGATGGATTTTTTCTTTTCCCAGGTCCATGGTCCTCTTAGTTGTCCAAGCCCGATATTTACTGCCATTAGCCCCTTGAAATAGAGATTTTTTATTTGATAGAGGGCCCAATGTGGCCTTATGGGCTCAGTATATTGCCCCTGTATCCACTTCAAAGTTTACTGGGGTCCCCTCCACTTCAAAAGTTACTCTGAGCTCGGGGAGGGGATCTGAGCCCCGACTTTCTTAGTCATCCTCCAGAGTCAGAATGGCTGGCTGGCGTGGCTGTCGCTTTCTATGTCAATTTTGGCCCAGTGTCCTTTTTGTTTGAGTAGGCACATTGATCTGAGGCCAAGGGTGGCGTCTGTCGTGGGCCAACGTATACCTTCTTGTCTCCCTGTTTCTTAATTTTTGGCCTATTTGTTGTTGTGACCTGGACCTTAGTCAACGCCTTACTCTGCCTTTTGTTTCTTTTATCCTCCATTTGCTCCCTTCTCTTCCTCAGTTTCTCTCTTATAGTATACCTTCTCAGCTTCTCTGACTAAATCTCTCAAAGTCATATCTTGCAATCAATCTAAGCTTTGTAACTTTGTTTTAATATCCAGGGCAGTTTGCCCAATAAAGGCCATCGTGACAGATGCCTTTTGATTCTCTGCCTGACGATAAAAAGGATTATAGCTCCTATATGCCTCCATAATTCTTTCTAGAAACATAGAGGGAGATTCATCAGGCCCCTGATAATCTCTCTTACCTTGGCCAAATTAGTTGGTCACTAGCGGCTGCTCGGAGACCCACTATTAGAGCCCGGCGATAAGTGGACAGATGCTCCCTACCTTCAAAGGTGTTGGGGTCCCAGTTGGGTCGGTTCAAGGGAAAGCCGGCTTTGATTATGTTGGTAAGTTGTGTCGGATGCACACCTGGTCCAAGGATTTTTTTTTAGCTTCCTGGAGAATTCCCTTTTTTTCCCTCTGTCATGAAGAAAGTCCCTAGCAGTTGTTGGCTGTCATCCAAAGTAGGCTGGTGTGAAAACATCAATGACTCAACCACACCTGAGAGCCGGGTGGGGTCCTCGGAAAAAGGGGGATTGTAATTTTTTAAGTTACATAGGTCTGAAGAGAAGAACGGCCAATACTGGTAGGCTTGAATTTTCCCCCAATGGCCATTGTCAATCATTGGTCCATAGGGTCGAAGGGGAGGCATCCCAAGAGTTCCAGGGTTTTCAATCATTCACCGCCAGCGAGTTTCTTTAGCAGGGCCAGCTTCCTCCATGGGAGGAGGTGCTGTGTGTGCTGCAGGGGAATTACCTGGAGGGCGCTGGGCCGGCTTAGCTTCCTTCAATGGAGGAGAGGCTGAGTCAGCAGCAGGGGTATCACTTAGAGGGTGTTGGGGGTTAGAGGATGAGGGCAGGGGATAAGGAGGGGGAGGAGAGTCCAGTAGACTCAAATCTGGTGACACAGGGAAAACAGAGTGTGGAGGAGGAGGAGGAGCAGAGTGTTTGTGAGTTCCTGGGGGAAGGAGTCATTGCGGGGGCAGGGGCAAGGAAAGGCTTGACCCATTGAGGAGGAAATTTGCAGAGGTCCTGCTGAATTAAAATATATGGCTGTTGATCCAGATGACTATCTGGCCACGGCTGAAAGACAATATCTCTGAATTATAAATTAGTGGGAAGTAGAAAGATCCTTCTAGGGGGCATCCGACTCCAAAGGTGGGCCATTCTGAGGTACAGAGAGTCTGCCACATCCGGGGCTTTACTGAAATAAAGAGATTCTGAGCCCTTAAACGGACTTTGGTATAGTGATCAAGGGTCAGGGACAGAGGCATTGAAGTGCTCTGTTCCATAATGAGAGATACACAAACAGTGAAAGCAAGACACATGACACAGGCAAGACAAGACAATAAAGACAGGCAATGGACGTTCAACACCGAGACCATGACTGAGTAGCCGGCAAAATCCGATGGACTGGCAATACTGAATCCGAAACAAAATATCACTGAGTCAAGGAGACTATTGTTCCTCAATTTCCCGAGTCCTCTCAGGCGTCCTCCAGGGACGTGGCCTGTGGTTCTGTAACACGACTGTCAGCCACCATCAGAGAGAGCTCACACTCTTCATTGACAGCCATTTTGCCAAACCCTAACCTGAAACCTGAAACCAGAAAGAGGCGCCTTACTTATCTGAGGGGGGTCCATTGGGGTCTCTCGTCCACCGCTGCTTGATCTCTGTGGAACCTCCATATGCAAAGGTCGGGCTAGTGTCAGAGGAAGGGACAACCAAGAGACTTTAACATGCAACAGCAAAGGATTTACTGGGGGTCCAGCATTCTGGGGCTCAGAGTTCACTTGAATAGAGCAGAGAGCCCTGAGAACAGCTTCAGCAGAGCTTATATACTTTTCTTGGAGAGGGCAGGGAGGGAAGTTTATTGATGGGTAAGGGTCAGTGGGTGGTTAGCGCTTAACCGGGTGAGGGAGTACAATCTGCAGTTTGGCAGATGGGGACAGCACATTCTGGGAACAAGATTAGCAAACAATTCTCAAGATTTCAACAGTGTTTTATTAAGCGTACAGAAACACAGGAAGTGACAAGTACCTATTTTATTAAACTTTCACTACCAACTATCCCTTTTTGACTGGATGTTCGCTTCTACATTCAATCATCCAAGGTACAAGGTCCTATGTCATTGTATATGGATTTATCTGAGACAACTTTGCAGAAAGTAATTCAAAGCTAAGTAGTCCCAATCAAGGGACCAATGCTCTTCTGGGCTTCAAATCTTAGATTTCTGTTTTCATACATATATTTTACCTATGTATTCTACATATATTCAAATATATATATATATATATATATATATATATATATATATATATATATATATATATATATATATCTCATAGTATATATATTTCATCCAGAGTTTCACAAATTTATAAGAATTTTTTTTTCATGTTTAATCAATTCCTTCTTCAGAACACATTTATTCCTCCAGGTCTCTGGACTGGTCTTTTCATGAGACTTCTTGCCAAACACATTATTTTTGACTTCCACAATCACTTTTGAAGCAAAACTCACACACTCTTCATGATAAGCCATAACACTCATATTACCATTAGAATGTAACAGGATGGAATGAATGATTGTATAGCAATATAAGATTTTCTGTATATTTTCAGATATCAATTCAAAAAATTATTTAAAGTTGGAACCAGTTATATTATTTATTCTCAGGATGGTCTATTCATGCATTATCTCTATATCCAAAGACTCCAGGTACACCTAATTTTACACCCAACACTTATTTATACGTCTTCAAAATATTGCTCACAGAAATGGTGGAAGAAATACTCATGTCACCTGATGTCCATATACATTTTATCACAGTAATATTCTCGACAAAAAAGCAAAGGTCACACTTTGATTGTACGAAAGCCTAAATGGAAAGTGAGCATGGATTACTAAAAACATCTATGTGCAGGTTGCCTAATGCTCTCAAATGTCAATCCTATTGTTGAGTACATATTTGTTTCTTCCTTAGATTATATATTCAACAACAACCCTGTTAAAAATGCCTAATCCTATCACTGAGTTTATACTTTGCCTGATTTCATAATGTCTGTATTCATATCTGCTTTCCTATATATTTTCCCCAGTTCATCATTGTGACTGACTCTTCACATATACTAACTTTTACATTCACTCTCTATCTGAAACCCAATTGCTAAAGAACTTTTGCTGCCAATCCTATACTCACCCTTCTTCCTAAACCTACCAACTATCTTTCTAATAATACCGACTATCCCTGTTTGACTGGATGTTCTCTTCAACATTCAATCATCCAAGGTACAAGGTCCTATGCCATGGTATATCGATTTATCTGACACATCTGTGCAGAACAAAATTCAAAGCTAAGTATCCCAATCAAGGGCCTAATGCTCTTCTGGGCTTCATATCTTACCTAGATTTCTGTTTTCATACTTATATTTCACTTGTATATTCTTGTAAATATCACAGGTACCCAATACCATTATTCATCAATCAGAATGATTCCTAAGCCAAATCGAACCTGTTATTGAGCCTTACCATACACTTTTCCCTCAATCTAACTATACAGAAGAGCAGGGACAGAGTTTGTCTTACAATACAGAAATAGAGGGGATCTTCCACCGGCAGAGAACCTCAAGGTCCATGCAGAAATGATCCCTGGAGAAGATGTATGCAGCTATTTAGGACCTGAGAGAGCAAAAGTCATCTTCCATGGCAAACAACCTGCTCAGAATGAAGGGATTTGTCTGAATCAGCCACTTTCTTCTTTATGTAGAGAAGACGGACCAAACGAGGCTTGTATTGTGAGCTGTTCCCAGGTGCCTATGGTTGATATACCATTTTAACTTGTGAAACTGTCACAGGAAGTAGAGGCAGCCTCCATCACATGAGACCCTTCGAAGCTACTGTTAAAACTAAGTGGTTGCCAAGGCAGTGTCATAATTCAGTTCCTGAAGGAAGTGAACTAACTAATTTATTGGTGATGGAGCTCTCTGAACTTGGGATCCAAGAAGCCTGGCATCCAGAGACAGTCCCAGTCACAGTCCCAGTGGGCTAACTTATTTGGATTTACCAAGGACAGAGTAAGTCTTTTTTGGTACCTACTGATATGAGGATGGCCAAATGCCAGGAAAGCTCTGGAGAGGGGTCTTTCATGAAAAAGCAGGTAGTGGCTCACCCCTGGCTCCTGACAACTTCACAGTGTTGGCCAAGGAGACCAGATCTGAGACAGGACAGGCCATTTTGGGGGAACAAATAATGGCCAACCAGTCAGAGGACACTCCGGATATTCACAGACCTTCTTGGGTAAAGAAGTTGCCTTTGTGGGTGTGGGTGTGTGTTTGTGGCTTTGTCACATGTTCTGAGAATTGATAGGAAAAGCAGTTTGTTTGGTTTGGAGTGGACTATTTCTAGTAAGTCATTTGACAAGGCGAGTGTTTCTAGGTCTGTGTATCCCACTGTGTCCGTGGTTGTCGACATTAGAAAAGAGAATGTATCAATGGATGTGACCTGTCTAGTAGAAAGCTTCCCAGCATTCATTCTGCCCAATTTGTGAATGGACTGCGGTTTGACTTTTCGATTGGCAACACCTCCTATCTCCTTAAGTTTCTGTTTTCTTCCTGAATTGTGGGCACTGTCCAGAATGGGAAAATGGTTTTGTGTTCAAGATATGTACCACCACCAAACTCTGTGACATGGCCATGTACTGGATAGCTGAAGGAAATGGCGAGCATATCAGAAAACTCAGATACCAGCGTGACCAGAAGAGTCTCAGTGGGAAACCCTGCTTTGGGCCTTTTGCTTACCTATTGTTCTGTTGCCCTGAATGTCAGGAAGGTCTTTGCCTCAGGCCACCCCTTGGTGAAGGCTGAAGCAAACAGTTTTCAAATTGTAATGAATGGGCATCACCTGTGGCTCTTTGCTTAATTGCTTTGAAATGGGATGGGTGTGAATAAGCCTCTTTGCCCTCTGTGATGCTGTGGTTAGATTTTCAGCACCTGAGGGATCTAAAGAAAAATCTCTTCTGTATCCAAAACCAAAATGGCCAAAAGAGCAATCATTGTGGATGAAGTCTCTCGCCTTCCTCTAAGGATCCTGACCTTTATCAATTGTGAATCGGGATCTTTCGGTCAAATGAGTTCTTCAAAGCCCTGCAGAGGCTACCCCAGAGATGCGTGGGTTTTCTCATAACTCCAATTCACATAAAGAATCTAAACCCCAGAGCCAGTAGGCCTCAAATTGGAGAATTGGAACAGTATTAACAGCAGTCCTATTTGATCACTCATGGTTTACAGGAAGGGTGTCCAGGACACCCTGACTTTAGGCAAATGAGGGGCAAGGAAGTTTATTTTGGACACTGTCTTGCACAGCGCCCCTCATGAAAACCCCCAGCCAATGGTTATTATGTGTGTCTATTGGAAGAAGATAAGGGCCATGTGGGAGTGTTTTGGTTTTAATTGTGGTCATTTGTTTGGCGTTTGGAAGAGATGACTGGGTCCACCTAGGATTGAACTCAGGTGTGATTCCCCTTAGAGACTGTGTTCTGTAACTGACCTCAGAGAAGTATTGCCATGTATTGTGTTTGGATTTTAGGAGTCCACCCATGAGAGTCGTCCTTGGAAACTGAGATCTACGCCCAGGGGTCTTTCCACAGAGCACTGGGAATCTCAT
The DNA here is from genome assembly GCF_048772815.1 of Callospermophilus lateralis. NCBI lineage: Eukaryota > Metazoa > Chordata > Mammalia > Rodentia > Sciuridae > Callospermophilus > Callospermophilus lateralis. The sequence continues at coordinate 554,148 of NW_027514450.1, read as the reverse complement.
CCAAGATATGCCATGATTTTATTCTGAAAGATTGGCAGCCGTAGTTGAGAGTAAAAACACACATGGACCTCACATTGTAGACCACAATGTGACCTTTTGCCTACTCTTTGGGAAGCCTTGTATCTGAGAGTTCTCCAGAGCTTTCATTGAAATGAGCTTCCTCATCATTTAATGGTTCCTGAATGAATTGAAACCCACAGTGCCTTCAACTTCATTTATGAAATTTCAAAAACTTCATTTTTGAAATTTCCATGACCAGGTGGCACTGGAGAACCTTAGGATGTCCTGTTGCTGATCATGAGGGTACCAGACAGTGCCTAGAACTGAGATGTCAGTAAGTTGGAGCTTTCTGAGTAGTAGGCCTAGAGCAGTGGTGTGCAGGTGTGTGATAAAACATCTGTGGTGGGGTCATGTGGATCTTACACTGGCTCCAAATGGCTTGTGAATGACATGGTGCAGCCAGCACACCCTTGTATATAAAGGCATATTGTTACATAGAGAGTTTTCAGGGCAATGTTCACAATCTGGTTGCTATGATCAAGGGGGCAAGCAATGTTGGATAGAAGCCTGGTTGTTGCATTCTCCTGCAGACTCTGACCCCCCACATATTACAGGACACCCTCCAGGACTGTGTCTCAGTTGAACTCCTTATATGCCTTGAAGCAAATACAAAACACCCAGTGCAGTAGCAAGAAATAACACGAACACTGGAGGATGACCAAATGGCTTTCAAGTCCACATGGGGAGACACTTAGCCCTGAGTGGTCACAGTTTAGCTACAAAGAGAAAATTCAACACTGCTGCCTCATGTTCATTGAAAAATAGGAAACCATGTCCTCCAGGTCACATAGATGCAGACTCAGCTTTGATGTTCTCACTAAAAAGGAAGCTAAAGCTCCTGACAACAACGTATATTTCAAGTGCCCAACCTCATTGTCAGTATCTCCAGAAGTCTTTAGGCCAGTAGAGTTCCATGTTTGTGGAGTTTTACCCTGTCCCTAAGTTTTGGAAGCTCCTCTAAAGCCTCAAAAGTTTTAAACTTCTGAGAATTTTCCATTCCATATATGTATTTACAGATTTTCTGACTCTTCTCCTCTAATTTTGTCTTTCTTTGGGCGAAGGTTATGTCAAGCCATTTTCTGAATTAGAGTGGGAAGTTATTTGTGTAACACATATTGCATACACATTGGATTCATTTTCCAATTTTCCATTTGAAATACTGAATCCCTGACACTAACTTATACCCTACTACACTCTGACTACTAATTCTAATATGATGCAGAAAAGTAACCAAATCAGAATTGAAATACAAGCAGTTCAGAAGAGGCATGGTGTATTCTTGAACTTGCCTTTTGCATGATAAAGGTTAGGTGTTATAAATCCAGTCTATTTTTAATTGAAATAGATATCCATGTGTTTTTAAAGTTAACAAATATGTGAATTCCTGTCTCCCTTTGTGTGTAGCCTATTCAGCACATGTATTTTTATATGCACATATCGAATCCCAGCTGGTATCACACCTACATTCTTGTGAGGTGGCTGACTTTGCAGATACAAATTTTGAGAAGGGATCACTCCTCGTAAACGCTGTTGGAACTGAAATTCAAACTATGGGAGAGCCTCCTAGTAGAACAACATTATACATAAATCCCTGTTAAGTAAATTGAATATGTTTGGATCTGTGAATGATGTGTATTTCATGGTGAATTTCGATTGGCATATATGTTGCTACATTTTAATATCTGTGTGTGTGTGTGTGTGTGTGTGTGTGTGTATACACACACACTCTACAGATTTTTCAAAATATGAAATATATATGTCTTATTTGCACTCCCTAAATTCATTCATGTTCAAGTATGTGGATTTATAATCAACTTTTCACCAGATTATTGTCAGAAATATTCATCCACCTGAAATACATATTTGTTTCCTAGTACTGAAAACTACCTTCAGTGAATGGTGCATACAACTCCTGTTCATAGCTGCAGCCTAAGGGGCCCAGCAAACTTCCAGCTGCCTGCAAACTTTCAGCTGCCGGCTGATGATTGGCTCACAGTGGCCCCAGCAACATCTAGCTGATTGGCTCCTCTGCGGTGATGCTCATTGGAGATGCTCATTGAGCTGTTTCCCCACCCTTTCAGACTGCCAGCTGATATTTGGCTCACAGCGGCCCCAGCAACATCTAGCTGATTGGCTCCTCTGCGGTGATGCTCATTGGGCTGCTTCCCTGCCTTTTCAGATCACAGAGCTGCTCATTGGGGGACTTTTTTGACTCCACACGTGACCCAGCCAATCGGCCTCAAGAGCAGGAGGATTGTGGGAAGTGGAGAGAGGCTTGTGTGGGAGGGAAAGGCTTGTGGGAAGCCGGTGGTGACAGTTGGGGCTCTGAGGGTTTTTCCTGAGAGGCTCTTTTGCTTGGCGTGTGTGGTTCTAAAAGTAAACTTGCTTTCTTTTGAAAAGTGGCTCCTGATTGTGCCCAGCCAGACTGCAGCATTTGGTGGCTCGCATGGGGAGCGACTGAGGGTAACTGATAAGGTAAACTGCTCGCCCCTGAGGGCAGGACAAGAGGATGGGTAGCCATTTTAATATTCCTCTTTTGTTTTGCTTCACATTTGCTTTAAATTGCCTGTCCCTGGAGACGAGTGAGACGGAAGAAAAACCGCTCACATCTGAAGAAAAATTATTTGTGTCTGAGGAACAGATAGAGAGAAAGGCTATAATGATATTTTGTTTTTCCATTTTTATTTTATTCTATCTCTGTTTTGTTTGGTGTTATCTTGTTGGGTTGTATTATAGTAGAAATATGGCATCAGAAATTAGAAAAAAAAAACAAACTGAAAAAGTGTTAAGTAAATTGTTAGAGGAAGGAGGCATCCCAGTAAAATTAAGAGCAGTCAGGGCATACGTTGATACAATACAAAAATGTAGCCCATGGCTTTTTAAGGAGGAGTTGTTAAATATATCACAATGGAACCATCATGGTGAAGATTTAAAAAGAATAGAAAAGAAAAGCCCAGGGACTCTGCCAGTTGGCACATTGCCATTGTGGACTTTCGTATCTTGTTTGTTTAGTCAAAAGCCTTCAGTTCAGACAATGGTAGAGGAAGGAGAAGACATATTGATTCAAGTAAAAGAGAAGGTCTCTCAAGTTAGTCAGACAGAGGAAAAAATTCAAGTAAAAGAGAAGGTCTCTCGAACCAGTCAGAGGAAAAAAATCATGTAAAAGAGAAGGCCTCTCAAGCTAGTCAGACAGAGAAAGAAAGTGTAAAACAGTAAAAGCCATCAGGGGGAAATTTACAACAGGAGACTACTACTAACACCTTTCTATCACCAGAGGGTGTAAGTGTCCAACCAACAGAACCACCTCTACAGGAGACTGCTACTAATACTTTTCTATCACCAGAGGACGTAAGTGTCCAACTAACAAGGCCACCTCCATATGCTGGGAAGCCCCCAACCCCCAAAGTTGATAGTTTGGATCCTGAGACAAGATCTCAAATATTAACATGCCCTATATTTGAGGTAGGAGGGCAGCGAGTTTACCATGCTTTAAATTTTAAAACAGTGAAGCAGATAAAAGAGGCTGTAACAACCTATGGTCCTCAAGCACCCTTCACTGTAAGCATGGTCGAAACCATTAACAACTTGAACATGAAGCCAGCGGATTGCGCTAATATGTGTAAAGTTGTGCTAAATGGAGGACAATACCTGTTACGGAAGGTTGACAATGAGGAATTTTGCAAGGAGACGGCTATGCAAAATGCAGCAGCTGGTTATCCTCAGAGAAATCTAGATATGTTGTTAGGAAAGGGACCTTATGAGGATCAGCAGCAACAAATTGCATATGATTCTGGTGTATGTGCATAAATTGCTGTAGATGCAATTAAGTCATGGAAGACTTTACAAGGACTTGGAGGTTTACAAGGTCAATTATCTAAAGTAATACAAGGAGCTAATTAACTTTATGCTGAATTTGTCGATAGGCTTATTCAAACAGGTACCAGAGGTTCTGGGAAAACAGAACAAGCAATGCTATTACTAAAAAAACTGGCTTATGAGCAAGCGAATAGTTGGTGCAGAGATATAATTAGACCATGGAAACATGAAGATTTAAACACATATATTAAATTATGTAGAGACATTAATGAACAAGAGCAAGTCGTGGCAACTGCAGTAAAACAGGCTTTAGATGCCAGAGACATTAATGAAGAAGGGCAAATTGTGGCAGCTGCACTAAAACAGGCATTAGATGCCAGGCCAAGAACATGCTACAATTGTGAACAAACAGGACATTTTAAAAGGAATTGCCCATAGGAGGAGTGTTTAACAAAATTACTTATAGATATTAAAGGTTTTTTTTTTTTTTTCAATTCCAATTCATCCTGAAGATAGTCCACGTTTTGCATTTACTATCCCTGCACTGAATCATGAAGGTTCTAATCAGAGATATGAATGGAAAGTACTGCCTCAAGGGATGGCTAACAGCCCAACAATGTGTGAAATTTATTTTAACAAAGTAATCAAGCCACTTAGAAATCAAAATCCTGAACTACAAATATTTCACTATATGGATGATGTATTATTAGCACACAAAGCTAAAAACACATTGCTAGAATGTTATGCCACACTTACAAACTTATTAAAAATAATCTAGATATAGCAATAGATAAAGTACAATTAAATTTTCCAATTAATTATTTAGGTGTTCTATTATCCTCAACCATGTACCGCCACCAAAAATTCAAATACAAGTAGATCAACTCAAATCAAATAACGACTTTCAAAAGTTATTAGGAGACATAAATTGGATAAGGCCTTATCTAGGTATACCAACAGGAGAGTTGGGATATTTATTTGATATCCTAAAAGGTCCATCATATCCCAATTCACGGTACATGTTAACGCCTGAAGCAAGAAAGGCATTAAAAATCATTGAAACATATATGGAAAATATGCAATTGGATAGAATTGATATAAGTTTGCCTTTATTATTTATTGTCTACCAACAAAAAATATTCCTACAGGAGTATTTTTGCAAGAAGGTCCATTATAATAGATACATTTATCTTATTCTCCTAACACTATTCTTACTAGGTACCCTGAGGCTATAGGACAATTAATACTCAAAGGAATAAAAGCAGCAAAGTGAGTGCTTGGGATTGCTCCCAATAAAATTATTACTCCACATACTCTGAATCAAATTGATGAGTTAGTTAATGAGTTAAATACTTGGGCAATAATCATGTGCAAATCTAATGTTTCATTTCATAATCACTTACCATCTAATCCTTTATTGTCTTTTTGGTCATCGCATCCTGTAATTTTTCCAAAATTGACAAGAAAAACACCTATCATGAATGCTCCAAATATATTTACTGATGGATCAAATAATGGTACAGCAGCAATAGTTACACCTGATCAAACTTTTACATTTCTAGTACCCAAACAATCAGCTCAAAATGTAGAGCTTAATGCAGTATTACAAGCTTTTGTGATGTTTAAAGATTCTGTATTTAATTTATTTTTGATAGTCAGCATATAGTTAATGCTATAGTATGTCTTGAAGATGCTGGTAGGATTTCCCATTCCTCTACTGTTTTCTCCTTGCTTTCCACTATACAAAGTATAATCTGGGACAGAAAAGATCCATTCTTTATAGGACATATCAGGGCACATACAGGATTGCCTGGAGCCATCAGTTTGGGCAATGATTTAGCAAATAAAAGTACACATGACATACATATTCTCTACACTAGAAGAAGCTATAAATTTTCGTAAAAAGTTCCATGTCAAAGCTAATACCTTACAAAAGCCTTCTAAAATAACTAAGGAAAAAGCTAGACAAATAATAAAACAATGTCAAAATTGTGTGACCTTTTTACCACAAGTTAATCTTGGAGTCAATCCTAGAGGATTGATACCTAATCATATTTGGCCGATGGACATCACACACTTGCCAGGATTTGGAAAATTAAAATATTTGTATGTTACAGTTGATACTTCTTCTGGATTTTTGATGGGCACCCTTCATGCCGGAGAAAAAACTAAAGATATTATCACTCATTGCTTACAAAATTTTGCCACTGTGGGCGTTCCCAAACAGTTAAAAACAGATAATGCCCCTGGTTATACTTCTACCTCTTTTAAACAATTTTGGTCATCATTTGGCATTACTCATATAACATTAATCCCATACAATCCACAGGGACAAGGCATAGTTGAAAAAGCTCATCAAACTATTAAAAAGTACTTATTAAAGCAAAAAGGACGCAATTGGGAAAGGGTATATATTCCCCAAAGACAAACTTAAAATAACCCTTTTTATTCTAAACTTTTAAAATTTGGATTAATCAGGACTTAGTGCTGGGGAAAGGCATATGTGTCCAAAAAATGTGCATAAGCCCAAGGTTCTTTGGAAAGATATTCTAACAGGACAATGGAAAGGTCCTGACCCAGTAATTGTCTGGAGTCGGGGGTCTGTTTGTCTGTTTCCACAGGAAAAACAGTAGCCGATTTGGATTCCAGAGAGATTAACCAAGGTCCTGACCCAATGATTGTCTGGAGCCAGGGGCCTGTTTGTGTGTTTCCACAGAGAGAACAACAGCCGATTTGGATTCCAGAGAGATTAACTGAAGCGATTTCTACAGAACAAAAAGAAGATGATTTGACTCAAGTCCATATCAGCTGATATCCAAAATTCCAGCTTGGCTACCCTTACATCTAAGATAGAACCAGGATGCTTTTTTCAATATCTATTTTATTATTGCCTTTTCCCACATTTTATTTTGTTTTTTTTGAGCTCATACATACCTAGTTTAATGTTTTGGTGATCAGTTCTATTTTTTGACAATAGAGTTTTTAAACATTGCAATGGAGATTTCACATGTAAAAAGTTATAAGGCCTTTACTATTAGGTTATGTGTTGTATGTATTATATTATGTGTGCACACTTGTGTTTTGTGTTATATGTTTGAATGTTCATATGTCCATATATCATATATGATGAGGGCTCATGAAAAAATTGATCCAAATATTTTTTATTCACATTATTTAAATGGTTTAATTTAAATTGGGTAAACAGCTGTTGAGGATTGTTTTAAAATGTGAACAAAAAAGGAGGTTAACAGATCTGTTTGTTTTCTTTCACATTTCCTTTTCATTATATTTAATAATTCTCTCCAAGACAATGTAAATTGTTAAGAAAATTGTTTTCTTTCAGTGTTTTCTGGAATGTTACATAATTTTTTCTTTAGCCATCATTGCCAGAATTTCTATCTTCGTCACAGTGCTGGTGAAATCAAAGATAAAACCAATCTACAGCTTCTGCATTAGCCATCACTGAACTGCTTGCAGAACTTGCCTGGACACATTGTGAACTCACATGTATGCATTGTAAACTATTTGTTTGTGCAGCAACTTGTGGTAGTGTTGGCTTATATTTGCTGATGATGTCATTGGTGGTACAATTTTTTCAAAAGGAGCCGTCAATTGGCTTGGTGTATCTTCCTCCATTCTGAGATTCCAAAAGTAAGGGACAGGGTAAACACTCCACAACCATGGAGCTCTGCTGGCCTAAAGACTTCTTGAGAATCTGCCTCTGACGTTGGGCACTTGAAATATATGTTGTTGTTGGGAATTTTAGCTTTCTTTGTAGTGAGACCATCAAATCTGGGTCTGCATCTATGTGACTTGGAGGTCATGGTTTCTTATTTTCCAATGAACATGAGGCAGCAATGTTGAATTCTCTCTTTTAGGGTAAACTGTGGCCACGGGGGGCTAAGTGTATCCACATGTGGACTGTGAAGCCATTTGGGCATCCTTCACTTTTTGTGGTGTTTCTTGCTGCTGAAATGGAATTTTTGTATTTGCTTCACGAAATACAAAGAATTCAACTGTTACCCAGTGCGTGAGGGAGATCTGTCACCTGTGGTAGGTCAGGGTCTGCAGAAGAATGCATCAACCAGGCTTATATTCCACATAGCTTGGCCCCATGACCATAGCAACCCGATTCTAAACATTGCCCTGAAACCTCTCCATATAACAAGATGCCTTTACATAGAAGGGACTGCTGGCTGCACCATGTCTGTCACAAGGCATTTGGAAGCCAATGGGAGATCCACATGGCCCCACCACAGATGTTTTATCACACACCTGCCCACCACTGCTCTATGCCCACTCCTCAGCAGGCTTCAACTTCTTGGCATCTCTGTTCGGCACCATCTTCATAAAAACCAGTCAATCAAGCCACTGACTGGTATACTCATGATCATCGTCAGGATATCCAAAGATTCTCCAGTGCCACCTGGTCATGGGAATTTTAAAAATTTCATGGTATTTATCTAGCCACTTTTCAAGGAGGAAGTTGGAGGCACTGTGGGTTTCAATTTATTCTGGAACCATTAAATGGTGAGGAAGCTCATTTCAATGAAATCTCTGGAGAACCCTCACAGGAAGGTTCCCAAACAGTGGCCAAAATGTCACATGAATCCAGGCCTATTGAGGTCTACAATGTGATGTCCATGTGTGTTTTGACTCTCAATTATGGCTGCCAAGTTTTTCAGAATAAAATCATGTGATATCCTGGCTGAGATTCCAAGTGCTCTGGGAAAAGCCACCCTGGGCCAAGATCTCAGTTTCCAAGGGTGACTCTCATGCGTGGCCTCATAAAATCCCAACACAATTTATGCCAGTACTTCTCTGAGGTCTGTTCCAGAACTCATTCTCTAAGGGGAATCACACCAGAGTTCAAGTCCAGGTGGACCCAGGCATCTGTTCCAACTGCCACACAAATGACCACAATTTAAACCAAAACACTCCCACATGGCCCTCATCTTCGTCCATACAGACACTCATCATAACCTCTGGCTGGAGTTTTCCATGAGGGGTGCAGCACAAGACAGTGTCCAAAATAACCTCCCTTGCCCCTCATTTGCATAAAGACATGTTGGCCTGGACACCCATCTTGGGAACCAGGAATGATCAAATAGGCCTGCTGTTAATACTGCTCTGCTTCTCCAATATGAGGCCTACTGACTGTCAGGTATAGATTCTTTTTTTTTTTCTTTTTAGAAAGAGTGAGAGAGTGAGAAAGACGGGGAGAGAGAGAGAATTTTAATACTTTTCTTTTTTAGTATTTGGCGAACACAAC